>NC_056751.1:424565248-424865248 GCF_019279795.1 Protopterus annectens
GGACGACTTAGGGATAGGACTGTGGAGTGGGATCACCACTCAGTGGGCACGAAGCCTGAGTTGAGGCTATGATTAAACATGACACTTAGGTGAGGTGCCAGTTCATTTTGTAGTTCATGCAGTACACAGCCTGGGATGTCATCTGGTCCCATGGATGCTGTATTCTTTGGAGAATGCATTTTTACCTGTGTGGCCATTATTACTGGAATTTGGCAATCTTTCTGTATTGAGATGGGCCCTTTAGGGGGGTGAGAGGGGGGTGAAGTTTGCACTGAGTCGATCTGCCAGGATATTGGCAATATCCTTGGTTTCAGTATATTTAATGCCATTCTGTTGTAGCTCAGAGCAGACATGAGCATTGCTGTTTAGATTCTTGACATAGCTATAGAATGACTTGTGGTTGTCTTTGGAATCTTTGGCAATTTTATTTTCGTAACTAGCTTTGGAGGATTTTATGAGAGATCTCAGCTTCTTACTGAGGCTGGTAAGGGAGTTTTTTTGCATCCTGGGATTTTCTTCTTTTCTGCAACAGTTTATTCCTTTTGTTGTAAAGTTTGTTTATGGCAAGGGACCACCAGATTGGCTTCCTTTTTTTGGAGGAGAGCATCTTGGCTCTGTTGGGGATGGCACGATTCATGCACAAGTGGATGTGCTCATACAGTGCCTTAGTGTAGGATTCAGCATTCGAACTTTCATTTCCTGTCTGCATGGGTGTCATGAAGTTTGTCACTTCTGACTTGAGTAGCATGAAGTTGGCTTTGGAGAAGTTTTTTACAGAGGTTTCCTGACTGGGGGGTGGGATGTGAATGTCAAGGGTGATTAGCTTATGGTCAGACCTGACCAACGAGGGGGTGGCCATAGGTGTGGAGCATCGATTTCCCATGTTGGTAATGACCAGGTCTAGGATATTCGAGCCCCTGGTGGGACTAAGGATTAGTTGATCTAGGGCATTGGAATTTATGAATTCCAAGAACCGTTGGGCAAAGGTGTTGGTACATGAGTAGTTTTCCCAGTTAATGGCAGGGTAGTTGAAATCACCCAGTAATAGGGTGTTTGGTTGTAGCTTAATATTTTCCAGGATGTTTAGAAAGGTGTAGTGAGAATCTTCTGGCATGGTGGGGGATCTGTAGCAAGCTACAATTTGGATCGCAGTCTTTCCTAATGTTAGTTGCACCTGGAGAATTTCAGACACATTGTGTTGAGCAACTAACCTGGTGTTGTAAATATCCTTGGTGAATATGGACACTCCTCCACCTTTAGTGTTTCGGTCCTGGTTTGGTGGCCGAAAAGTGTGGTAAGAGTTGTAGCAGGGTATTGCAGGGGTGCTGTCTGGAGCCTTGAACCAGGTCTCAGTTACTGCACAGATATCAATGTTCTCCATTTTTAGGAGTGCCTTGAAAGTGTGAATTTTGAGGTTTAGACTTCTAGCATTGAGTAGCATTATCTTCAGATTTTGCATGCTTGTACCTGTTACAGTGGTGGTTTTGTCCTTTGAACTTTGCCTAAAAAAGGCACTATAGGGGAGGCAAGAGATCTTAGCCAGTAACCTGAATCCCAGGGGAGACAGGTACAGACCATCTCTGGCAAAGCATCGTGGTTTGTTGATCATGTCATCCCAGGCAGACAGATACTGGATCCCCTTTGAATGACCCCAGAGGCTTAGTCAATTGTTGAAGTCAGCCATTTTGTCCTTATACTGTGGTATCATTCTGGGTGAAGACAGGATGCTACTCAGGGATAGGGTCATACCTGTCTGGGCCACATGATCGGAGAGCTCTTCCATGTCTCTTTTCATGTAGTCCAGGGAGGTACGTTTCAAGTCATTCACTCCAACATGGACAATTTCAATCATATTTGTACTTGTTTTGGAGTGACTTGAGTGCATGCGTTATGTGGCGGATTCTAGTACCCAACAGGCAGCTGACTGTAATTTTCTCCTTGTTCAGCCTGGTGAGTGGGATATCGGTGTGCCTGACTGTAGAGTCACCTATGACTAAAGTGTTGGGTATGTTGTCTTGCCTTAGGGGCTGTTGTTGGTTGGCACACTGGTGTTGTGAGTTATGTGACACTTTGGTTGTGATTGGTGTTTGTTTGCATTTCAGCTTTGGAGGTCCTTGTTGCTTGGGCATGTTACTGTTAAGGGTCTCCACATATGTGGGTTTAATGTTGCTATGTGTGGGTGTTGGTGGTGTGGGTTTAGAAGGGCTATGTGTTGCCTGAGGTGTAGTGCGGGTGGTAACCTTTGCCTCTTGACTGTCTAGCACAATCTTGGGTGGAGAGAGCTTTGCTTCCAGTTTGGCTATGTAAATGCATCTCTCGCAGGTTGTAGTGTTGGGTGGTAGGAGGAGAGGGTTGTCTGTGTACATGAGGCAATTGCTGCATTGCCACAGTATGCCCAGATTCACCAGGTGGACAGGAGAAATCATCGGAAGCTGACTCTTGGACATGCCTGGTTTGGTGCTTTTTTTTTTGTAAAGTACAAGAGCTGTTCTTCCTTACCTTAGCAAGGTACTTTGCAATTATAGGCTGTTTAGTGCCTACAATTAATTTCTCCTTATTAACAAGGAGAGTTGAGTGCTTGTATCAGTTTAAGACTTCCAAGTGCTTTCCAGCAGGTTTTAAAGCAAGTGCTAGTCACAGGGATGCTTAAAAGTAAGTTGAAAAAAAAATGGTTTATCGTAAACACTGCAGTGTGCACTAGAGGAGTTAGATGTGAAAGTAAGTAACAAGTTTTACCTGTCTAAAAATTTAAGTTTTAGTGGAGAGTCACTATTTTTAAAACAGCTAGCAACCTATTGTACTACCCAGATAAATGCCTAGAATTACAAAATACTTAACTGTACTATTCACTCACTAGAGACCTTCACTTTAGCAATAAACTTTAATTATGTATTTCTAAGACATTCAACATTACTGGAGACTCTCTATTTTCATTTTGTGTCAAAACACTGAAATGAAATCCCCACACAGTTAAACAGATAGAAAACATAGTTTCAAAACTTTGCTTAAACAAAGATGACTGAGTTCTTCCTGCTCACCTAGGTAGCTTTACTCAGATTACTTTTTTCCAACTCTTACAGCAACTTTGCTTCCAATCCTTTTGTACCTTATCGCTCCTCTTCATAGCGCATTTCCTAAACTCTTACTTTACCTCCTTCTTTCACACCCCCCCAACTACAATTCCTCCTCTGTCCATTTGCCTTCCTGCTCATTTTCATAACCTCTCCTTTCTTTAGTTTATCAATTTGTAAGCTACATTCTACTTGTCTGTCTGTAAATTATTACTAAACTCAAAAACACCCAGTTTAATCTTTTCCCTGCAGCCATCATGCTATAAATATGTTAACTGTTATTGTACATTATTTCTCTATTCAATAAGTAGCCATTTTATGTTAATTTCTCTCATGTGTCTTGTGTTAAAATGCTATGTTCATGTAAGAAATATTAAAAACTTGTGTAAATAATCTCATGTGTAGATGTTTTTACTTTACAATTATAAATGTACATCATGTGTAACTTAAATGTGGAGCTTTTCTCCCTAGGCCTCCGCTGAAAATGGGTTTTACCCAGTCAGCTTTGGAGAAGTTTTTCACTGTGGTTTCTTTTGGGGGGGGGAGAGGGTGGTATATGGATATCGAGGGTGATGAGTTTATGGTCTGATCTAACCAATGAGGAATTTACTTCAGGTATGGAGCACTTGCCCCCCATGTTGGTGATGACTAGGTCTAGTATATTGTTGCCCTTTGTGGGTGTGTTAATAAGCTGTTCCAGGGCATTTGAGTTAATATATCCAGGAAGCGTTGGGCAAAGGTATTTGTGCTTGAGTAGTTTTCCCAGTTGATGTTTGGGTAGTTGAAGTCACCCAGTATTAGGGTGTTTGGTTGGACTCTCATGTTTTCGAGTACCTCGAGGAACAAGGAGTGGGGGTCTTGGGGCAGGGAAGGTGGTCTGTAGCAAGCTACAATATAGATTGCAGTTTTGCCCATTGTTAGTTGCACTTGGATGATCTCTGAGCGATCGTGCTTTGCAGCAAGTCTGGAGGTATGGTTATCCCTGATTAATATGGATATGCCACCTCCCTTAGTGTTTTGGTCCAGGTTTTGTGGTCAAAATGTGTGGTATGAGTTGTAGCCTGGAATTGCTGGGGTGCTTTCTTGAGCCTTGAACCAGGTCTCAGTTATTGCACAAATATCGATGTTCTCCATTTTGAGAAGAGCCTCGAGTGAGTGCATTTTGAAGTTTAAACTCCTGGCATTGAGCAGCATTACCCTCAGTTTTTTGTCACTAGAACTTATTATGGTGGTGGGTTTGTCTTTTGAGCCTTGCCTAAAAAAATCACTTGGCAAGAGCCTTGGCCAGTATCCTGAATCCCAGGGGTGACTGGTGCAAGCCATCTCTGGTGAAGCATCCTGGCTTGTCGAGCATGTCGTCCCAGGCAGACAGATACTGGATCCCCTTTGAATGACACCAGAAGCTTAGCCAATTGTTGAAATTTATAATTTTTTCCTTGTACTGAGGTATCATTCTTGGTGACGGTAAGATGCTACTCAGGGCTAGGGTCATACCTGCCTTGGTTACATGATCAGAGAGCTCTTTCCTGTCTCTTTTCATGTAGTCAGGGAGGTATGGCTCGGGTCAGTCACACCAACATGGACTATGACAGAGTCATAGTTGCACTTGTTTTGGAGTGACCTGAGTGCCTGTGTGATGTGGTGGATTCTAGCACCCGACAGGCAGCTAACAGTAACCTTCTCTTTGTCTAGCCAGGTGAGTGGGACATCAGTGTACCTGACTATAGAGCCCCCTATTACAAGTGTGTTAGGTATGATGTTATGCCTTATGGGCTGTGGTTGTGTGGCACACTGGTTTTGGAGGTTGTCGGTTCCAGTGTGTTTGTGGGTGGAGGTTGCTTGCTTGTCTGCTTTGGAGGTTTCTGTTGTTTCCACAGATTTTTATTTAGAGCCTCTGAGTATGTCTTTGTGTATCTATGTGTAGGATTTGCAGTTGCAGGTGTGGTGGGTTTATGTGTGGTATTGCAGGCTGTTACTTTCTCCTCTTGACTGTCTATTCATATCGTGGCTGGAGAGAGCTTTGCCTCAAGTTTGGCTGTATAAGTGCATCTCTCACAGATTTTGGTGTCATGTGGTAGGAGGAGAGGGTTGCTTGTGTACATGAGGCAGTTGTGGCATTGCCTCAGGATGCCCAGATTCATCAGGTGGACATGAAAATACACTGGGAACTGGCCTTTGAACATGCCTGAATGGGTTGAGGAACATTTTCTAGTTTGTCTGAATGGGTTGAGGAACTTTTTCTTGTTAAGCTGGTGGGGGAGAGTAGTTTTATTGTTCCCTTCAACAAACATGGGGGATAACTGTAGTTTATTAGTGCTTCTGTCACTTTTTGAGCAAGTGCGGGTCTGAAAGCGCTGATTTGAGTGCTAAAACTGAAAGAACTGGCTAGTACTAAGGGAAAAACTGAAGTGCAGACTCTGAGGATTTTTTGGGCTTTACAACATAGTGAGTTGAATAGGTTTATGGGTGTATACTAGACTAATGACCACTAGGGCCCTTATAACCCTAGTCATGCAACCCAAATGTGACCCACACATTTTATTTATATGCTGTCCATCAGAGTAGTTTGACTTGTACTAATAAGGATCATGTAGGCCAAAGTAGTCTTGATTCTGTATACCAAGTCAAGCTCTTCAATTCTGGGCAGGCATTGGAATAAAATAGCATGTGAAACATTATTAGCTGGATGAGGTTTGTGTAGCTAGGTAACTGTAGCCACATAATATGCTTCACAGGCATGAAAAGGGAAATATATAGTAAGTTAAGTCATATGCATTGTGCCTGTGAAAACAGTAGTTACTACTCTGGAGGCAACCAACAAACTGAACAACACAAAATACAATCTGTACTGTTCTGGTACAGTTGTTTGTAAAATTCTTGGTCCTGTGCAGCATTTCAAGCAAACCTCTGTTTTATATTGTGACACCCTCCTGGCACAATGGAGATGCATTTTGCACCTCATTTACGTTTTTTACATACACAGTCTATAAACAGACTTTTCTAGTAAGTTAAACAAAAGATGGTACTGTTCTCTGTTCACTTGTTTTACGTTTTACTTCAGTCTGTACTTAATGCAAATAACTGTAATGTAACACTGATTATAATTTTAATGTGAAGGGAATCGTATACTAAATTAGTTGGCAGAGATAACTAATTTAGTGTTTGTCATTTTTCAGTTTTTCTGTACATTTTCCAGTCCTCCCATTTTTTTCTCATCCTCACTCACTGGACCACAACAGCTCCTTTCCAGCTGATCGCAGACATCAGTATTTCACTGAGTGGTCGCCCTCAATTTTATAAAGAATTTCAGACTGTTACCTAAATGCAGTAAGGGATGGAGAGTTGAAGCTTGGGTGGGAGAGAAAACAACTGCTGAAAGCCTTTATTCTTGAAGCTGATTGGTTGACTTCCTTGAATATATGGAGCAACATGCAATGGCACTATGATTCCAGTCACCCAATATTTTGCAAGATAAATGTGTTATTATCCCACATCTTCACATTGATAGCAATGAAGCTAGGTTACTATTCTCCACCAAGAGTCTCACTAATATCATGACTTGTCCAGATTCTCTCCATGGTATTGGTGAACAGCTCCTCTGCCATAGGTCCACAACCAAACCCTTTCAGTCATCCAAGGTCATTAATGAACCTGGCATTGTAGGTGCAGATAGGCATCCTGTCATTGGAGCAGTATATGACCCACAGCTTCTTAAATGAATGCAGGGTCTTCACTTGCATCCTGTCTGTATCTATCAGCTTGCATCTTAAGCACCCCGCTTTCACCCCACCATAGTTACATCTCTGAATAAATATGAAGACTAAAAGGGAACAAAGTACTAAACCCTGCAAATATATATGATTGTTATAGTCATAATAGTGAATGTCTACTTCCATGTATGTTCAGTGTCCATGTCAAGTCCTCCAGCACGTTCTCTGTGAAACCAGTGCTTCGTAGCTGACACACACTCTTTCTGGGATTTAATTTACACACACACACACACACACACACACACACACACACACACACACACACACACACACACACACTTGGGAAAGGCTGGCACAGATTCACTAGCTATGCCACCTTCTTTCCAGACTATAATGTAGTTTCACTGCCACCAGTCAGTTACTGTAGGGCTCTTAAAAGTGTATCCAATTATAATGAGTGAAGTTAATATTAATACAAATGGTAATGTTGCCCAAACAGCCAGGCTTTCAGGAGTGGCCAGAGTTATCACCAAATAAATATATGCAAATACTCTCAAACCTTAAATATTTTTTCTAAAAGGACCAGCCACAATAAGAAGTTTAAATCTATTAATAATAAATAATAAAAGAAAATGAAAGTACTAAATATCTATTTACAGTAAACACCAGAGTTTCAGACACAGGAAATATTGAAAATAACACAACTAGAAAGAGTCACACAGTTGCAGAAAAACAATACTTAACTATCCTCACTATATCTTCCTGACTAATCTAGAGAATTACTGTTCCTACTTAGTGAATACAGCAAGGCAAGACAATTTAGGTGAGTGGTCCTTGTCAAATTCAAGAGAGAATACAGAACGCTCAGTCTGACTGAGAAGTTCTCAATATAATATCTAAATATTCTTTCAGAATTGATTACACAATGACATCACATCTGGTCATCTGACTCTGTTTCCTACACTCACTAACACTAGAAGCTGTCAGGATTTTATCACCTATGTGTTACCATACACACAGACAGAGCTTTACTGAGATCTGCTGCAGCTCCTAGGAGTCATAAAATCATAAAGCACTTCCCTTCTTCCTACAGTAGCTAATAAGCAATACTTGTTACAGACATTGGGCCTCTGGCTTCATTCAAAACTGTGAGATAACATTTTTTTATTGTCTAGGCCTAGTATTTCATTTCTTTGCTGTTTTTAAGTTTGAGATTAACCTCTTCTTTTCCAGTATCCTGTGTTAAAATATATACATTTAAACAGTTACAATAATGCATGTACATTTCTTTGGTTTCCAGAAGGGCACACTGTTGATACATTTTAACACAAGCAACTATACAAATTCATTTTCAACACAAGCATCTGTACAAATCAGTTTGATATACAAATGTGATATAATTCTTTATAAAATTCCAGCTAGCTGTGCTGGCATGTGTTACACATCCACTGCCCCCATGTCTCCTGGCATTGCTGACAGTACCTGCTATCATTACATCTCTCCCTTCTGAAGACTCAAGCTAGTTTTTCAAGTGCCTGTTCTGAAATATTGCTTGAGTGGAATAAGCCTATCTGGGAATACATTATCCCATACCCTGTCTTGAGATCCCATCTGCCTTCGCATTGCTGAACCTATTACAGTGCTGCACTGTCATATCATATACCTGAAACCCTAGGCTCCACCATAATAACTTGGCATTTTGCTGGCTGGTTTCCTGCAGCTAAAGTTCCCCCTCAGACTTCTCCTGCCTGCTACTGCAAATACTTAGCACCACGGCCTCCCTATCATGGCAAGGTTTCATCATGTTAACATGGTACAGTTTGTGCCTCTGCCTTCTGTCTAGCAGTTCTACCATGCAGTTAACATCACTGACCTTCCTTACCACTTTGAAGGATCCCTCCTAAGCAGCCTGCAGCTTATTGTGTCTGACAGGAATGAAAACCTGCTGCCCCACAGCATACTCTCTGACTTGAGCATTCCTGTCATACCACACCTTTTTCTGCTGTTGGGCTCCTGCCAGGCTGTCCTGGGCCAAGCCAATGAGCTCCCTAAGACTTGTCCTGAGGTTTAGGATGTATGCCATAACAGACTCCTTATGGGATTAAAAATCACCATCCCACTCATCATGAATCAAATCTAAACGCCTCCTCACCCTATGTCCGTACAACAACGGAAAGGGTGAAAACCTGTGGATTCCTGGGTACCTCTCCGTATGGAAAAAGCAGATGGGGCAAATATTTGTTCAGCTCTCTCTTAAACTGGTCTACAAACACTTGTAACATGCTATTAATTGTAGAGTTTAACCTCCTCACAACACCATTAGACTGGGGATGGTAGGCAGTGGTCTTCAGGTGCTTCACCCCACACTGCTTCCACAGACAAGCCAGCAGGTCTAACATGAAATTGGCACCTCTGTCAGTTAGTTTTTGTCTTGGGAAACCTACCCTGCTTAAAATCTGTAACAAAGCATTTGTCACCATCTCTGCCTCGATGGAGGACAGAGCCACTGCATCAGGGTATCTGGTAGCATAATCAACTACCACTAGTATATACGCCTTCCCTGTGGAACTTGGGGTACTCAGAGGCTCCACAATATCCATAGCTTCCCTCTGAAATGGCTCCTCAATCACAGGCAAAGGCATCAAAAGAGCTTTGACCTTCTCTTCTGCCTTGTCTGCTTTTTGGCACTGCTCATAGGTCCTACAGTACCCTGTTACATCCCTTGCAGTTCCAGGCCTGTAAATGTTCTACATAATATGTTGCTTGATACGCTTTATGCCCATATGACCTGCAAAAGGAATGTCATGGGCTAAGGCTAGAAGTGCCAGATGGTAGGCTCTAGGCACTACCAACTGTTGTATTACCTAACCCTCTAGCCTTCCCTCAGGGATATACTCTCTATATTGTTCCAGTATACAGACTCCCCTTTTCCTTGAGAATCAGGTGCCTCCCTAGCTACTTCCCTTAAACCTGTTAGTGTAGGGTCTGAGAGCTGAGCCTGTCTCAGCTCTACTTTTGTGACTCTTCCCAGCTCCCCTTTCACAGGAGGTTTGGTATCCTCTGACAGCAGTGCCTCACTGTCAGCCTGGGTACTACCACTTACCTCTGTCCTTGCAGTCACTCTGTCCAAGGGAACATCAGTACCTATCAGCAGCTGTGGCCCCTCTTCAGGCTCACTGATACAGGGTAGCTCCCTCCCTGAAATAGTCAGCTCACCAGCCCTGGCTTCAGGTGTGGTGTCTGTCTGGCTTTTTCCCCAGGCTTCCAGATCCACATGCCTGTCTCCAAACTTGACTGCAAGTAACTGCATGCGCACAAAGTACTGCATTAACAAAATAATTCCCTATCAAGACATCTGCAGGGATATTCTCAAACACACCTACTTGCTTGCTTCCTTTTCCACCCTCCCAGTCAAGGTGAACCCCGGCGAAAGGCATTTGGAATGGGGTCCCTGCTAAGGTTCTGACTGGAGTGGACTGCCAGAGCAACTACTGCTTCTCTTTAACCACTGCAGGCTTCAAACTGGTTATGTCTGAGGCTGTGTTTCTCTTAGAAGTGGCCTGTTTTCCATCCACTAAGGTAGGATGTAACCTCTTGTGATAGTTTTGTACCCCCGTTGTCTCCAGACAACTTAGCACTGGCATACTGTTATTCCCACTTTCTGACTGCCCCCACATTTTGTTTCCCACCCTGCCTCTGTGGACATCTATATGATACATGGACCAACTGGTTATATTTAAAACATTTAACCCTGGATCCTGGTCATGTACCTGAACTAATGGCTTCCCTTTTTACTGGTGGACTCTGTTGGTGTGGTTTAGGCTGCCCACCATGGGGTCCCTTATGTCTATGTGCAGCACTGGGTATCCCTGCTTGCCAAGTAGAGATTCCCTTACTTCCCCAGCTCATCTGCAGAGTTACATTCTTGGTTTGCCAACCATATTCTCATGTCCTCAGGCAAAGTGCTAAGGGATTGTTCCCTCACCAAAAGGTCTGACAGCCCTTCAAAAGTGGTGACCTAACACCCACTCACCCACCTATGAAAATAACTGCTTAACTCAGCAATATAATCACACACACTTTCATCTGCCTTGCGTCTATGCTCACAAAACTTTTTTTTCTGTAAGGTTCAGGTGTTAACTTAAAACATTCAAGTAAACATGTCTTATTTTTTCATAGCATAAACAATCAATATCAGACAATTTAGAAACAGCAGTTATAAATTTACCATGATTTTACTGCTGCAGTGGTGCAGCTGTAGCATTGTTGCCTCACAGCAAGAGGTTCTCCCATTCGATTCTTGGCTGGTGTGCGGGGAGTGCCTTCTGTGTGGAGTCTGCATGTCCTCCCCATGGTCAAGTAGCATTCCGAAAGACATGTGTGAATGGGCGTGCCTTCGTTGAAGGTTGGGCATCGAGCTGGCAACTTGGCACCATAAAAACCTACTGCCAATCATTAGCAGACTGGAGTTCCACTGTGGCCAACCCTAACCAGGAAAAGCCGAAAGACAAACAACAACAACAACATCAGTTATAACTTTACCATGGAGTAAGGGGGTCAGGAACCATACTCAGAGCCCTTTGTCAACATTATACTCTTTATATACTCTTTCAAAGATATGAATAAAACTATCAAAGTTATCACCCTCTGTAAATTGTGGAAGAAGTTTACTGACCTTTATTGCACAACATTGCTTATGGGGTTCAGTTATTCCCTCCCCCATTACCTCCATGACCCTAGTGAAGAGTCAGCATCTCCCTCTCATGTTCACCCTGCTTCTCATTTGCTTCATCCTCCAAAAGCCACAGTCTCCCTGCTGATTCTAATTCCGTATGTTTGGCCTCCACTTCAGGTCTCTTTAACTTCAGACAGATTTGTAAGTCCTCTGAGGAGAAGTTGAACTATCCTGTTTCTGAGGGCTGCAACTTCCCAACACCAGACAGGTTATCCTCATGGATGGTGGTCTGATCTGTGACTTAGGCTGAAATAATTTGCTCTTTAGCAGGTTGGTATGCACCAGTCCTTTGGCTTCGCACACCTTGGCCAACTGGTTCTTTCTCTGTTTCCTATAATCCTCTGCTGATATCTGCCTACTTTCCATGACTAAACTAAACTAACAAAAAATAAAAACTGTTGTGATATGAAAGTCTGAATGTCTACTGTGTGGCTGCAGAGAGAGTGAAAACCTTTAGTGACAACTGCTTACAGCTACAGACGTTCAGTTAATATCCCACTACTGCTCATCAATTTGTAACGTCCTTTCCCTAGGCCAGTGACCAAGGAGCCTGAATCCTCACCACTGACACTGAATAGGGACGTTATCTTGGAATACAAATCGATAAACTCAGTATTTCCAGGTGCAGACCTCTCTGCATCAAGCACAATTTTTCTTAGGAGCACACAGGGAACACAGCCCAGGGTCTGGGTTTTTCTATTTGTTTCCCTCCAGGTTCCAGTAAGACTTCACACTGGCACAGCTGTAGGGTTAGGTCTTCAGCTGAGTGTCCAGGCCAAGTCCTCCAGCAGCCTCTCTGTGAAACCAGTGCTTCGTGTCCCTGCTCCAAGTAGTTGACACACACACACAGAATCTCTGAAATTTAATTTTTCACACACAGACACACACACACACACACACACACACACACACACACACACACACACACACACACACACACACACACACACACACACACACACCTAGGAAAGACTGGAACAGATTTACTAGTTATTCCACCTTCTGTCTAGACTATAAGATAGTTTCACTGCCACCAGTTAGTTACTATAAGGCTCTTAAAAGGGTATCCAGTTATACTGAGTGAAGTCAATATTAATACAAATGGTAATGTTGACCAAGCAGCCAGGCTTTCAGGAGTGGCCAGAGTTATCACCAAAGAAATATATGCAAATAATCTCAAAATGTAAATATTTTTCTAAAAGGATGAGCCACAATGAGAAATTTAAATGTATTTAATAATAAATAATAAAAGAACTTGCAAATATTAAATATCTATTTACAGTAAACACCAGAGATTCAGTCACATTAAATATTTTATTTATTTTTTTATTTTACATTTGTTGACTGGGATAGTCCGACTGGATACATGTCCATTTTCAGCAGAGGCCCGGGGAGAAAAGCTTAATAATAATAATAATAATAATAATAATAATAATAGTAGTAATAGTGCAATAATATTCCAAGAGAGCAAAGGATGTAGATACAATATATCAGATAGTTCACCACAGTAGTAACACATAGACATATGCTAAATGTTAATAGAGTGAAAAAAATATATAAGATAGAATCATTTCACAAATTTAGAACACATTAGGGAAACTACAGTATAGAGAAATGATAAACTCAGCAGGCATAACTGTACATTAAGATATGACACATCAGATGAGTGGAGTATCTGCTTGCTGATAGTCTATTAGCTAAGAAAAGACCAAAATGTTGAACTGAGTTAGTCAGGGTTTAGGCATGGACAGAGCCAGGTAGCTCTTAAGTATTTTTGAGGCCTTTTTTAAATAGGGGAAGAGATAGCTCTTGGGTAAGGTTTGCAGGAAGAAGGTTCAAAATTTTACCCACTGAATTAACAAACAGGGAATCACCTGCTGTATTATTGGATTTTAGGGTTTGGACTGATAGCTTGTTGGATGAACGAAGTGACCTGATAGCATTATGTGGGCTAATAATGCTGTTAAGGCTTGGGGTGTTGTCCGGATGTTTGAGTATTTTGTAAGCTACTGTGAGCTAGTAAGCTTTAGTAGGGAAGGAAATTCCAGCCAGTTAAGTTCAGTTAGGTTTTTGCAGTGGTGCATCCTGTATGCCATACCTGTGGCAAATCTAGCTATATGGTAGTAACAGGAAGATAGTTTGCTAAGATTAGCTTTAGAGAGGTTTGTAAATACTGGTGAGGCATAAAGGAGAGTGGAGAGAAGATGGATTTGGGCAATAGCACACCTAGCAAAAGGGGTTAGGAAAGGTTTGGCCTTGTAGAGGGATCCTATTTTGTTTGCTGATGGACTTAATAGTGTGGTCTATATGTGCATCAAATTTGAGGTTAGTATCTATTGTTACTCCTAGGAGCTTAGTTTGGTTATCAGGGAGATGATTGTACCATTGTTAGACTTAATAGTAAATATTGGATGAGTGGATCTAGAGGTGGGAGAGAAAAGCAGCAGCTTGGTTTTGTTGGGATTCAAGAGAAGTTGTCGATCAGTTAGCCAGTTTTCAATACTGTTAAAATAGCAGATTAGTTGGTGAGGTGGAAGAGCAAATCAACATGGAATGGATACATTGTGCATTTGGGATACTAGTATGAAGGTAATTTATGAAGATAGAGAAGAGGAGAGGACCAAGAATGGAGCCCTGAGGGACTCCTAAGGTGACCAGGAGATGTGATGACAGTTTATCCTGCCATAAGATAGCCTGCTGTCTACCCCTTAGATAGGACTTAAACCACTGTCGAGAGCGATGGTCCAGGAAGACAACTTTCAGGGTACTGAGCAGAAGTTGATGACTGACCATATCAAAGGCCTTAGAGAGATCGAGAAAGAGTGCAGATGATAGCTGGAAAGAGTCACACAGTTACAGAAAAACAATACTTAACTATTTTTCACTATATTTTCCTGACTGATCTAGAAAATTGCTGTTCCTACTTACTGAATAGAGCAAGGCAAGATGATGTGGGTGAGTAGTTCTTGTTGTTAGATTCAAGATAGAATACAGAATGCTCAGTCTGACTGAGAGACTTCTCAATATAATATGTAAATAATAGATCAGAGTTGATTACACAGTGACATCACATCTGGTCATCTGACTCCATTTCCCACACTCACCAACACTAGAAGCTGCCAGGATTTTAGCACCTATGTCTTACCATACACACAGATAGAGATTTGCTCAGATCTGCTGTAGCTCCTGGAAGTCATAAAACCATAAAGCACTTCCCTTCTTCCTACAGAAGCTAATAAGCCATACTTGTTACAGACATTGCATCTATGGCTTCATTCAAAACAGTGAGATAACATCTTTATAGCCTAGGCCCAGTATTTAATTTCTTTGCTGTTTTTAAGTTTGAGATTATCCTCTTAAACAGTTACAATAATGCATATACATTTATTTTCTTTCTACCAGGGCACACTGTTGATACATTTTAAAACAAGCAGCTTTACAAATGCATTTTCAACACCAGCACCTGTACAAAATCAGTTTGAGATACAAATTACATAATTATTTACAAAACTCCAGCTAGCTGTGCTGGCATATGTTACACATCCACTGCTCCCACTTCTCCTGGCATCACTGGCAGTACCTCCTATCATCACAGGGTGTTATACTAAAAAAAAAAAAAAAAATACTGTACTGGGGCACGATAAGAAGATGTACCATTATTAGTGGGCTAACTTATATAAAGACATGTTAAAATATGTTGATATTGGCAAGTTGTTTATCAGGACTGAATTTACTTGAATCATTGGAATACATGTGTAGGGAACCTCTTAACAAGAGAATGAAATAATTTTGTAGAAAAGAGCCTAAGACAGGGTGTAAAAATAACTAATTGAGCTTTTCTGTATGTAACATTTATAGTTTATATAAAAAACTACTGGATTTATTTGGAGAAATAGCTACTGACAACTACACTGTTATTATTATCACTGAAACATAGTTAGTCATTCAAGACAGGCATTTGTTTTACCCAGCTATTCCGGAATTCACAAATTAGAAAATATATTATAGGAGAGGATTTTTTATATGTCTAAAAGAGTTTTACTGAAATAAGTTATTGATTCAAAATGTAAAATGTTGATAGTTAAATGGGAGGTTAATAATAATCAGCATCTTGAGATTGTGCTATCCTATAGGCCTTCAGCACAAGACTCATTGAATTTATAGATACTTTTGTATGCTATTGCTAATTTTTTATGTCATGAAATGGACAGTATTGCAAGGGTCCCAAATCTATCAGGTATTTGCTGGCAAAATCTAGAGTGTAGCAACACAACTATACAAAAATTCCTAAAGCTTAGTACCATTAAAAACTATGCACAGATAGTTAACAGTTAAATGTGGGAATGCTGTATCAGATGTAGTACAGACAAACCACAGATACAGTAATACAGAAGTATCTATTGTCTCAGGGCTTGGAAGCTCTGACCACAATAACCTGGTATGAGAATCGTTATTTACAAACAGATCATTAGTAATGATTATGATGACTCAGTATAGAAACTTTTACAAAGCTGAAGGAAATAAATGCTATCACAAAAAAACTGGGACTGAAAGAATGTATAATGTTGCCTCAAACTGGAAAATTTCTATGATTTTGAAGGGTCTATATCAGAATCTCGAAGTTTGACAATATCAAATACGATATTGTCGACACGAGATTACCGAAAGCGCACAACATTGAACGTTTAAACGAAAATCTCCGTAAGGGGAGATTTCCATTTACTTCAATGTTGTGTGATCTCGGAGTTGATATATTTAAGTTGCGGGGGGTGTGGGGGGTGCAGGGGGGCTTGCTCCCCTGCGTAAATGCTTTAGTTTTATTTTTTGTTTTACTAATTTTTTTATTAGCGTTTGATGGTTCAATACTTAGACGCATAAAGTTCGATCTTTATGCATTCGAAGTATTGAACTTTCGAGGTTATGATATAGATCCGATTTTGAGGATTCTATTAGGTTCATAGGTTTATTGGTAGATACTAGGCTATCTGCCTGAAGGCATTTATAGGCCTAGCCAGAATATATTGGCTTTGCCACCCCCTTGGATTAGTTCCCTGTGCCTCTGTCCGGCAGAGCCACTGAAGTGATTCCCGGGGTAAACTTTCTGTTTCCCATCCACTCGGTTAAGGTTTCTCTTGAAGAGTGTTAGCAAGGAGCTCTGCCTAATGTAGATTGGAATCTTGTTCCAAAGCATGGGAAGTCTCTGGGACAGGAATCTATCCCTCCAGCATGTCCTATTTATTGCTGTGGTAAGGTTTAGATCCCTAGAGTGTGTGGCTTGAGGGGATATGGTTTTCTTTAGGTGGAGCATGTCCATCAATTCTGGGTTGGACATGGCCTTGGATGTCAGGCAGAGATCACCTCTGATTAGGCAGTATGCAACCGAGTACAGCTGGAGTTTCTTCAGTCGAGCTGCATAGGGCATCTGTTTAAGGCCAGTGATCCTCTTGGTGAGGTACTTCTGTGGTCTTTCCAGCTTTTGCAGGTGTCTTGTAAGGTACATCCCAAATGGGGCATTGTACTCTATGATGGGTCTGATGAGTGATGAGTAGAGGGGCACAATGACCTCTTTTGATCTGGATGCAAACCCTTTTGTGATTAGGTGGGCCACATAGAAGGATTTTCTAACCACTTTGGCAATGTGATTATCAAAGGAAAGATTACTATCTACTTGGGTCCCCAGATCCCTTATTACATCTTCCATATTTAGGGGACTACCACTTATGTGGTAGTTTGTGGGTACTTTGTTTTTTCCAAAGGGGATGACTATGCACTTTTTGGCATTTAGCTTGAGGCCATGATATTGACACCAGGTATCCATCTCAGTATGACCCTTTTGAAGGATGTCTGTGTCAGATGGAGAGTCAATTATAGCCCCTAGTTTGCAGTCATCTGCAAACTTGGTCAGCCATAGTCCTCCTGTGCTTGCCTGTACCTCTGAGAAGTATATGCCGAACAGGAGGGGTCCTAGGACTGAGCCCTGGGGAACGCCACTTGTAACCAGTTTAGAGTTGGACCTAGCTCCCGCAACTCTCACCATGTAGGTTCTGTCCATGAGGCAGTTGGCAACCCATCTTGTGACATAGGGGTTTATGTTCAGGCTGGTGAGCTTGTCTGTAATACCAGAATGGGGAATGGTGTCAAAGGCCTTTGCGAGGTCTAGGTAGGCTGTGTGTACCACCTTTCCCTCATCTATAGCCTTGGTAACTGTCTTAAAGAAGTCCAGCAGGTTCAGGAGGCATGATCTGCCCTTAACAAAGCCGAACTGGGTAGGGTCCAGTGTTTGGAGGTTCCCAATGTCTCTGTTAATGAGTTCCATGATGATGCACTCCATAGCCTTGAAGACCAAGCTAGTCAGGCTTATAGGGTGATAGTTCCTGGGGTCTGTTGTGGCTCCACTTTTGTGGAGTGGAACCGTTGCTGTGCGCCACTCTATGGGTACATAGCCTGTGGAGAGGCTGAGTTTTAACATTGTGTTTAGGTGAGGGGTTAGTTCGTCTTTCAGCTCATGTAGGACACAACCTGGGACACCGTCTGGTCCCATTGATGCTGTGTTTTTGGCTTTGTAGAGGGTTGTTTTAACCTGAGTGTCTGTGATTTCAGGGGCTCTACATTCTTCTGATATGGTTATGGGCCCTTTTGGGGGTGAGAGGGGGGTGAAGTTTGCACTGAACCTGTCTGCCAGGATGTTGGTAATATTGGTCGGTTCATTGTATTTTGTGCCATTCAGCACTAATGCCGAGCAGATCTGAGCATTGCCATTAGATTCTTGACATAGCTAAAGAATGCCTTGTGGTTATCTTTGGAGTCCTTGGCAATTTTTCTTTTGAAGCTCGCCTTGGAAGATTTTATGAGGGATTGTAGTTTCTTGCTGATACTGATTAGGGATGTCTTCCCTTCTTGGGATTTTACTCTTTTCTGTACTAGTTTCCTCATTCTATTGTATAGCTTGTTTATGGCAGGGATCCACCAGGCTGGTTTCCTTTTCTTGGAGGAGTGAGTCTTGGTTTTTCCTGGGATAGCATGATCCATGCATTCTTGTAGGTGCCCGTAGAATGCATTAGTAAAGGATTTTGCAGCTTGGACAGCATTATCTTTTAGCATGGGGGCTTTGAAACTTTCAACCCTGGTCTTAAGTAATGTGGTTTGCTTTTGAAAAGTTTTTCACGGTGGTTTCCTTGTCCGGGGGTGGGGGTGGGGGTGTGGATGTCCAATGTGATTTGTTTATGGTCAGATCTAACCAGCGAGGGGTTGACCTCCAGTGTGGAACACTGGTCACCCATGTTGGTGATGACCACGTCCAATATGTTGTCACCTCTGGTGGGAGTGTTGATCAGTTGATCCAGGGTGTTTGAGTTTATAAATTCTAGGAAATGTTGGGCAAGGGAGTTAGTACTTGAGTAGTTCTCCCAGTTAATGTTTGGGTAATTGAAATCACCCAATATTAGGGTGTTTGGTAGGACCTTTATGTTTCCCAGTCTTTCCAGAAATGTGGAATGGGGGTCCTGGGACATGGCGGGTGATCTGAAGCAAGCTACAATTTGAATTGCAGTTTTGCCCATTGTTAGTTGCATGTGGATGATCTCTGAAACATCGTGCTGTGCCACTAACCTGGAGGTGTGGGTATCCTTGATGAATATGGATACGCCCCGCCTTTTGTATTTCCGTCCGGGTTCTGTGGCCGGTATTGTGGAAAAAGAGTTCCCATGTAAACACTGGTCCTGAAAATCTTACTCTTTGCATAAAAAAAATCCCGAAAAATCATAAGCAAATTTCTAATGGAAAGAAATATCAATAGATATTGTAAACTAAGATCAGTATTTAGAGAAAATATTACAAAATCAAGGAAAAGGAATGCAGTTAACTGGTATCCTTGCCAGTAACTGTGTATTTAAATAAAAATATGTTTTTCGAGCATATGAGATCATATTCAAAGAATGCTGCTGGAATTGTCTGTAAGATGAAAACAAAGATGTTTGATAAAGACAGAATGGCTAGTTAACCAGTATGTCATTTTTTGGTTTTCCTTCTACTTCATTCTTTCCAGCTTACCCCAGTACCTTCATCCATCATGGGGTCTGCCAGTTTCTGCTGCATTCCCAGACTCTCTCTGTTCTAAGGCTGGAGATGACATGAAACCTAAGGGCATCATGGATGGGATGTGCCATTGACTGCTTCCTCTGGTTATTTGTTTTCCCTTTATAATGTATCCCTTGATTCACCACACCCTCTGAATTTGCCTGCTATGTAAGAGAGCTACTCTCCTCTATGGACCATGCCTCCTTACAGAGCATGCCTACATGAATGCTCCCCCCCACAATGGGGGAGCCTACCCCACCCTGCCAGCATCTCAACTGCACAGACAGCTAATTAAACTCAGGTGGCTTGGAGAATAGCTAGGGCTTTGTCCTTCTAAGCCATGGTGCTGGCCTCTTTTCTCTTTTTTGATCACAATATGGGGGGGGGCTCTAAAATCTTAACATTCATTGTCAATGTACCTATGGAAAAATGCCCAGTTCTTTAAGATGAGGTAGTAATCTCTGCTTTAAAGAAAGTTAAGGTGGGCAGTGCTACTGGGCCTGATAGCCTTAATGCCCATGTTTTAAGTCAAGTAAAGTATATGTTAGTACTACAAAGTTTAGCATGTGGTATTGTTCCTGAGGTTTGGAAGGAAGCTGTAGTGGATCTTGTTCCTAAATATACTAAGCCAAATGTGATAGATAACTGTAGACCTATTAGTTTAACCAGTAGAAGATCATACTTGATCAGGCATTTAGGTCAGGGACTAGATGTGGGCATCATTTATCATGAACTTTCTAAGTCTTTGACTGTGTCCCACACAAAGCCATTCTTAGAAATATGGAAGTTATGAACATAAAGGAGTGAATTATCAACTGGGTCAAGATCTGGCTTTATGACAAAAAGTAGGGTGAAAATAATGTCCTCCCCAAATGAGTTACCATCAACAGAGGGGTACCTCATAGTTCATAGCTTTTCCCCTTACTGTTTAATTTATTCATATCAACCTTACCAACCGAGAAAACATGTGGTTGAGCAACACTGTGGATGACCCGAAAATTGGCTCTAGTTTAAGGAATATAGAAGAACACACAATAATGCAACATCACTTGGACTCTTTATCTGATTGGTCTTTTGCAAACTCAGGTTCAATACCAACAAATGCAGTGCCTTTTATTTCATTTAACCTTGTTCTAAGAATCTGTTCCAAAGTGCCCACTTGTTTTTATGTAGCTTGCTTAGTCTGTGTAAGTCCAGCTTAGGTTCATAGGTAGTTACTAGGCAAGCAGTCCAGTTGACCATTAAAGAGCCTGGCTCAAATTTCTAATTGAACCAAAGCACTGTCTGGTTAAGTGACTTGTTTGAGGTCACACATTAGGCAAATGAAGGTGGAAAGTTTCAAACCCTGCACCCTTGTAGCAGGAAGTAACTTATTATGTAGCCCTCTGCCTAACTGCCACACCATATCCTGGTATGAGAATAGAACAGATCTATATTATTCCATCGAACATACACATCATCGAATGGCATTTCATTGTAAATGCTGTTATCATACCCTCCCTCATGTGGGGGGCTTCACCCCCCCCACACACACAGCCCGCTAATTATATATACCAACTCTGAGATCGCACTGCAGTGGGGAAAGGGCAGATTCCCTGATCCCCATCATAATGCGATCTCAGTTAGAATGGTTCGATGAATGGCATGTTCAACAAAATGCCTTTCAATTATGTGAAGTTTCGATTAAATAATAGGGACCCGAATAGACACACAGACTTTAGGTATTCCAGCACCAAAGGAAAATGTGCTACCTGCTGGCTGTCTAGTTTAGTTTCTAATTCTCTTATATTGCAAATATATATCATGTGTTGCATTTGTGGGGTTCCTCTGTTTTTCATTTCCTAGGTATGCTTTTCTTTAGAAGCTAAGAATATTAGTCTAATCAAAACTTTCATTTGTGGTGCTTCCTGTGAGTCAGTAATCCAGTTTAAGAAGACTTGATCTTTACTTAATTGCTATTCATATCATTGTTTTGTTCCTGCAGTATCTTGAAGATTATTATTAAATTGCACTGAGACTGAACATGATCAAAAATATTCTCCCAGTTACCATTATATCCACCTATCTTAACTCTCACATCTTGCATTATCTCCTATTTTTGATTTAGACCTATTTGTAAAGTAGTTAACACATAAATTACTAGGAATAACTCGCAAATATTCACAATTTCAATAAGTCTGGCCACCAGGGTCAGACTGTACACCGTGAAAGAGGATTTCACTTTTTGTGTATTTAAGACTGTATTAATGTGTATTTATATAAATAAAGCAGCTTTAAAAATGTTGTGCCCTACACATCAAGAGAAGAAAGAAGAATTACCTACCTATATGCAGTGGATTATTAGATTACCCTATAGCAAGGAGGTAATGAGAGGTTTGGGAGTTATGATAGATCGTTCATTTAAATTTGATCATAACATCATAACTATTATGACAAGATGCTATGGAAACCTTAGTGATATATTTCAAACCACCACCAGTAAGATTAAGGAAGTTCTGTTTCCTTTGTATGGGGCCTGCATTATAAAAGTAACAGAATACTGTTCAACATGCATATACAGTTTAGGACAGCTTAAAGGGCTTGAAATAATACAGAAAACCATCAGAAGTATAGCTGGGATGAGAGTACCAGTTACCTAGGAAAGCTGCAGAGACTGGTACTATTTTTGATCAGTTTTTGGATGTTACAGAATGTTGTACAAAGGATTCGTCCAGATAAAATCACTTTTCTAGCAGAGTAATTGTCTCTCTCTCTCTCTCTGATGCCCTCCTTGTAGGAGGAATAAAGATGCCTCATTGAAGTTTCAAGTTGTTTATTCAGTTAAGTAGGTAGATGGATGAGTGTTCCTGTTCTAATGAATTACTTTCAACAGGTCAGTTATTTAAAGCCAGTTACAGACAATGGTGGGAAGGTCCTGGGGAGCTGAATGGAGAAAAATCTGGGAGATAAAAACAAGAAGCAAACCCCAATGCTTAAAGGTTAGTCCATTATTTGAATATTCCTGAAAAGACCTTTAATTTTATTTATTTATTTAGTATTTGTTTAAACTGTGTGGGTGTACTAGCTCAGCAGCCTGTGGAACCTCATTCTTAGTTAAAAGGTTTTTATTTTTATTTTTAACAAACAAAAAATGACAACACATCATGAGGTACCATTATAGAACTATATTGAAGAAAACACTTTTGCCCGAGCTTCATCAGGTCCTTCTATAAAGTACTTTGTATTGTAGTTTACAGTTTGATCATTGAAAATGCCTGCCTTTATGAGCTTATCACCAGACTTTATTAGTCTGTTTTGTTAACACAAGTAATATGACAGGGTGTGTCTGCCTGTGCGGGGCTCATATCCCTTAGAGAAAATTATGAAAACTTTATTATAGAACCTTTTCCTGTCTGAATTGTCCTTATCAGTTCTTGTATCACATGTTATATGAGAGGCTGTGCCCACTTTTATGAGGCTCGTATTTCCTGAAGCACATTATGAAAGACTAATCTTCTCTTGTTCATAATGTATTTCAGGATGCTGTCCTCTTAGAGTCTAGGGAACTGTGATTTACAGTTTGCAATAATTCACTAGTAAATGTGTGGTGGATGGGGTGAAAATAAATACTCCCAAATCAGAGGTCATGATTCTATCCCAGAAAGTTGTTCATAGTTTATAGTTAAGTACTAAGGAATCAGTCTGCAGACAATTAAAAGCATAGCCAGTAGACCATTGTCAAAGGATCCCTCCAGCCTCAAGGAGGGCAATACAAGATAGACTAGGGAAAAAATTCAGGCCACCCATCCGATTACCTAAGTTTACCTTGAAGGAGATAGTGGTGAACCCTGCTTGATATGTAGTGGAAGTTTGTTTCAGAGGTGAGGGATACATTGGTATATGATATGATTCTCTCAGCCCTCATTTGCCTACTGTGAGAACTTGAGCAAGTCACTTAACCAGACATTTCTCACAGGTTGCTACTGAAAAGGGACTTTGTGTCTTGTAAGCCTGTTGATTAACAAATGTGTATTATTATATGAACGCATGACACCAACATGTTTCATTTATCTGTTGATGAATAGTTAGTTCTTTTAAACTGGTATTGGAGGAGACATTTGTTTTTTGAAGTAATAGAAGGTCAAACAGGGTTGAGTGTTTCATGGCTTGGAAAGCTAGATACAGATCCCCATGAAGGAGTCTCTAAGAAAATGAGTACAGAGAGAGGGCTACCAGTTTGCCCTGATAACTTAGATTTTTGAGGCCTTTTAGACTGAGTAATATGTTTAGACAAATATATGCCAAAATAAACATTGTATTCAATAATGGGACTGAGGACATGTGAGTAAAGAGAATTAAGACTTTTTTTTTAATTTGAGGAGATGCTTTTGGAAGTTAGATGAGGAAGGCTTTTCTAACTATTGTGGAGACATGATGGACAAAAGGAATTATCTACAAGAGTGCTTAGATCTCTTATGACAGTGACTAAACTAGAGGGGTATATCACCAGCATGGTACTGGAAAATTTGTCATTTACCAAAATTAAGTATAATACATTTTATACAATTACTTTGAGACCATTGTCCTTGTACCAATTGTTGATGTGGTCTAATCCATACTGGGGTAATTGTGAGTCAGTGCAACATTAAACAGAAATTCCAAATTTACAGTTGTCTCTGAACTTAGATAAAGATAGGTCAAGACTGTTTCTGTGAAGATCTTAGAACCTAATATTAAATAGGAAAGATCCCAACACTAAAACCTGAGGTACATTGCCGGTAACTTTTCTTTTTCAGAAGTGATACCTATGTCTCTAACCACATGGGTTTTGTAGGATAACTAATTAGATATCCAATGCACAACATAAGGATTTATATTCTGATTTATAGAACTTTCAAGGGAGGACTGACACATAATTTTGTATACATAGAATCTGAAGGTAGGGTTTTATGAACATTTGACTGTGATAGCCTGGCATGCAGCATTATACTTGGTTTTCATTAGAGTAGATATATGACTTCTGTTCAGGATTAGTAATGTCACAAATATCCAGAATATACTTGTATTAATCTGTCATTATATCAGATATTACAAATCATACATATTTCTGCTTTTTTACCTTAAGAAACATGCAATGAGTAAACCTCTTGTACTGACAGTGGCAGTGTGATGGTGCCGAATTCAGGATTCTTTTTTACATTTAAAATATAGATGGAGGACAACTGTTTTAAGTGTATTTTATATCTTGCTTGCTAAAATATAATTTTCTAATCTTTCCCTACCTTCCTTGATTTGTTTGAAAAAGTCACCAAGCAGTGGATAGTGCTTACGCAATGCACACAGGATATATGTACATGGCCATGGCCTTTGGCATTATTGTCATGTAGGCATTTTTGGCAAACTTTCAGATCAGAAAACAAATCCAAGGTGTTTTGCTACCAAATATACATAGAAGTATCTTTATGTTTGAACATGGTGTTTGGTTGATGTTAGCAATCTAAGGGTGCAAGCTATAGCTCACTTGCGTTTGGTGCATAAGGGTGTGGACTCTATTCCCACACCAGGTAGTTTGGATGCTGGCACTGCAGTTCAGCATAAGAGAGGAGGGTGCTGCACTCCTGAGTGTGTCATCCTTCAGATGAGACATTAAACCAAGGTCCCTTCTGCTTGGTGGTATGTATCGCACAGCACCTATTGAAAAAATAGGGGCCCTTTATTTAACACAACATTAAAACCATTATTTATATATTTACAGGCACATATGTACACATTTCTATTTCTCGTTTTTATTATAACAACTTCATTGTTATTTTTCCATATCTGATCTCCACTCCTGCCTCCACAACCATAATTTGTTTTTCATAATATATTTGCCAAAATGCATTTCCCATTAAACAAAATTTCATGGAGTCTTTCATTCCAAATAACCCATATTGCAGTAAATAAATCCTTATCTACCCTTTTCACATATTCTTTCTTCTTATTCTTATAATATACATACATAATCATATTCATATCTATATTAGTTATGTCATTAATATTCTCAAAAAAAAATTCTACAGACAACTTCTTCAAGTGCTTCACCATTCTTTTAGATTTAAAAAAATTGTTGTCTCTTTCTCCCCGCAAAATAAACACACTCTTTTAAGTTTCTTTTTATATGGCATATTCCCCTTTACTGGTAACTTGTTTATTACCAGTCTACATAGGAAATCCTGACACTGCACTATCTTAGTACACTACTTTTTTCTTACTTTAATTGCTTTAAGCACTTATTCTGCTAAATGTTCCATGGATATACACAATATTGTTTTATCACATTATTATACCTCATCCTTTTAGCTTTCTCTATATCATCAATTTTTGTTTTTCATGTTAGTATTTTTCTTGATAATTTTTAATTTCCTTATTTACATATTATTTTTCTCTTTGTCTTATTCTTATCATCTGCCAGAATTCCTTGTACTTTTACTTAAATATTCTCACTATTAAATTATCATTTGTTTCCTTTACACACTTTGTAATACAAGTTTAAAGAAGCAAAATAAACAAATGGATTTAGTAACTCCAGCCTGCTTCATATTCACATATATACAACACAATTGTTTTCACTGGAATTAATCTTGAATTCCATATGAAATAAAACACAACTTGCACAATTTCCTTTTCATATTTTACTGAGATCATATAAACATTTGACATATATGCTATTTTTCCATTTGTACTAAATTCACCAGATAAACATTTTTCCTGAATGCTAATCTATAATGTCCTCCACAAAAGACACATTTCTTTCATTTCATCATACCCTCCCATTGCATCATAACTAAAACATTTTCATAAATTTTATTCCTAGTAAACACACTTCATTCATTGAAAAATACCAAGCCCCAGTTTTTATCACATAACTCAAACCCTAACTTTTATCTTTATTCATGGTCATTCCCATTTCCTATAAACATCCATTCAGAGAAACCAACACTTCCCTGATCAGTATTTTGTTCTTAGCAACTACAGCTATATTGTCTGTGTATATCAAAACTACTGGCATCATCACCTCCTTTTGTATCACATATCTAGCATCATTAGTTTTGTAAGCTACTTCACTCACTGTCATATTCATCACCATTGCAAACAATATTCCACTGATGGGGCATTCTTGTCTTATGCCACACTTCATGCAGTTTCCTGTACTCAGCCACCCATTCACTAATACTGTCACTTTATTATTTTGATATGCTGACATATACACTCTCCTAATTCCATTACCTATTACATACTTCTTCACAACATCCCATGAAACATGTCTTACTGTATTAAATGCCTTGTTGCTATCACCCACCACAAGTTTCACATCCTCCCTTTTACTTATCATCCACAATTTCACTCAGAAACAGTATCAGTTCCTGACATCCTGTCCCTTTTGTACCATATATATGTTCATCCATATCCATAATCCTTCCTTCCATTCTCATCAGTATTATTCCCATAAAAATGTATAATTTGTGATATTTAGTGTGCTGGGTCTCCAACTGTTTATTCCATTCTTCTCATCTTTCTCCCATATACATTTTAATATCCCACTACATAACACTTCATATACAAATCCTTCCTTCAATCAATCATTCAGTAAATTTACAAAATACTAACTTTGCCAGTCCATTCATTTCTTGAACATTCCATACCCTAAACCATCTGATAAACCTGATAAGGAATCGGTATTTACTTTCCTAAAGTAATTCATCCAATTCTCTAATAGTCATTTCTTTTAAAAATTCTTATCTCGTTCTGGAAATTTCTTTACTTTCAGTTATCTCATATTCTCCATTCTTACACTCTTACATGCATTAACATTAACTCTTACATACAGTATTAATACAGTACTAATACAGTGTTTATAATCCTGTAACATTGCTGTTTAATGCTAATTTATAATGACAATTGTATAATATGTTGGAGCATTTCTCCCCGGGCCTCCCCTGAAAAAGGGCTCTTCAGCTCAGTCAACAAATGTAAAATAAATAAATAATAAATAAAATTTCCACATGCTGTACTACAATATAATTCCCTCTTGTGTTCTGTTTACCTTCTTTTGCATTTTTCATTTTTCTCATTATACTAAAATCCTCAGTTACTATTTTACCCAAATATGCAGATACCTCCTCCCTTCTCTCTTGTAAATAATATCTTTGTCTATACAGTAATGCCTTATTTTTTCTCAGTTTCTTTTATATACTTCTTTTCCATATCATAATATTCTCTTGTATTATCATCATCTAAATTATCTAATCAATTTCTTTAAATTTTCCCATACTTTGCTTTCTTTTCCATTTTATATCATCCTGCCAGTGGGGAAAAAATACTTCTTATATTTCTTTTAAGTTCAGTTTACCACTCAGAGCAGCTTTTATAGAAGTCCTTCATGGTTATATAATGCTTTTCTAAGTGCAGTACTTTCCACTCTCCAATTTCATCCCATGATTTCTCATTTATTCTTTTTATTCTTTCTCTTCTGTTAATATACTCCCTTTCTTCCATCACCTCCATCAGTATTGCTAAATGTTCTAACTGTATCACCATCAGATACCTGCAATCCTTCTGACAATACAAAATAATCAATTTCAGATCCATATGCCCCCTTCTATAAGTCCATTGAGTTTTGTTCCACACAGATGATTTACCACATTTTGTCACTTCCTGTATTTTTACCTTTCCCTTTCTTTTATGTCTTCCACTTAAACTACAAAGTCCCATTTTCATATTTACCACCAGATAGACTAATATTTGATTAAACAGACTATCTTTCCTTGCTAGTTATGTATGCATAAAATGCTATAATTCTATAACATGTTCTCTTCATCTCACATCCACAACAGTTAACTTTCCCATCCTTAATAACATTAAATCTAGTATTTTTACTGATTTTTAAACAACACAACCACCCAGAACAAGTTTCACTCCCCTAGGTTCCATATTATATTTCTACTCCACAGTTTTTCGGTTTGCAATCTTTCTTCACTTGTCAGGAATCTTCCATCATCCAACAGAATAACACCCACATCACATTTAGCACATCATTCCTGTATCATTTTCCTTCTTACAGGGTTAATAATACTGTTCACATTTACTGAAAGTCCTCTAAAATTGTTGCTTTTCTTTTTTTAAGTTAAGGGGAATATTTTTAAATGCTCATTTTCTTATTTTTGCTCTTTCCCTTATTAAATATTTTCTTGGGTTTATCTACAAATAATCTTTGATCCTCAGAATTTGACTTGCTAGAACTTCAACAAAGGGATTAACGTCAATCCCTTCTCTTGATCCATCTTCCTGCATGCAGTTTCTCTCTCCTAAATCACCCCATACATATTTTCCTTCTTCACCAGTTTTCTCTTCACCTAGTTTACCTTCTCCTCCAACCTCTTGTTGCCCTTCCTCATATATGTTTTCTTCCCTTTCCCCTGTTTTTCATTATTTGTTGTTTGCTCTTGACAATCCATCCAAAACTGTCTTTTCTACATAACCTGCATTAAGCCCTACACACCTTCTTGCTTTATGCCCTTTCTCCCCACACTGGTTATGTCTTATTATTTATTTACATTTGTTTACCAGGTAGTACCCGACTGGCTAGTAGCCCATTTTCAGCGATGACCCGGGGAGAAAAGTTCCAGCAAGTAACTGACATTAAAACAGCAGTGGAAAAATACAACAGATTATCACATAGGTTCATAGGTGTGTACTAGGCTAATGGCCCTGGAGCCTTTACAAGCCTAGCCCATTTAAGTACCCTGGCATTGTGCCACTCGACATTAGTTCCAAGTGCCTCTATCAAGTAAACCCACTGGAGTGATCCCCGGGGTTAACTTTCTATTTCCTATCCACTCATCAAGATTTCTCTTGAAGAGGGCCAGTGAGGTGGTCTGCTTGACATGTATGGGAAGTCTTTTCCAGAGCATGGGCAGTCTCTGGGTTATGAACCTGTCCCTCCAGCATGTTCTGTTGACTGTGGTAATGAGGTTGAGGTTTCTGGAACTTGTGGTGCGGAGGGATTGGGATTTCTTTTGATGTAGCATTTCTAACAGAGCTGGGTCAGACATGGCTTTGTAAGTCAAGCAGAGATCGCCTCTTAGTAGACGATATGAGACAGAGAATAGCTGGAGTTTTTTTTGAGTCTGTCTATGTAGGACATGTGTTTAAGGCCTGGGATCCTCTTCGTGAGGTACTTTTGTGGCCTCTCCAGCTGTTGCAGGTGTCTAGTGAGGTACATGCCAAATGAGGCATTATACTCTATGATTGGTCTAAAGAAGGAAGAGTAGAGAGAAATGACGGCCTCTTTCTACCTGGATGCACAACCCTTGTTAATGAGATGTGCCACAAAGAAGGACTTGCTGACCACAGTGGCAATGTGGTGGTCAAAGGAGAGGTTGTTGTGAACTCGTGTCCCCAGATCTCTTATAACCCCTTCAGTGCTCAGTGGGCTCCCATTGATGTGGTAATTAGTGGGAACGGAGTTTTTCCCAAAGAGGATGACGCATTTTTTTAGCATTAAGCTTAAGGCCATTGTTTTGACACCAGTCATTGGTCTCAGTGAGGCCTTTCTGTAGGATGTCTGCATCACTTGAGGAGTTAATAATGGCTCCCAGCTTGCAATCATCTGTGAACTTAGTCAGCCAGAGTCCCTCCATGTTGGCCTGGACTTCTGAGAAGTAGATGCCATAGGACCCAGGACTGATTACTGTAGATGCCATAGGACCCAGGACTGATCACTGTGGGGATCCACTAGTGATTGGTCAGCAGTAGATGCCATATGACCCAGGACTGATCACTGTGGGGATCCACTAGTGACTGGTCAGCAGTCTGACTTGTAGTCTGCTATTTTTACACTGTGGGTTCTATCTGTGAGCTAGTTTGCAACCCAATTAAAGATATTGGGGTTGATGCCTAATTTGGTGAGTTTATCAATAATTCCTGAGTGAGGAATGGTATCAAAAGCCTTGGCCAGATCGAGGTAGGCTGTATGAACTGCCTTAACTTCATCCACAGCTCTGGTGACTAACTCACAGAAGTCAACCAGGTTGAGCAGGCATGATCTACCTTTCACAAAACCAAATTGCGTGGGATCTAGAGTTTGGAGATTCCCTATATCCTTGTTAATTAGGTCCATGATGATAAGCTCCATAGCCTTGCATATCAGAAATTGTCAGGCTAATGGGTTGATAATTTCCAGGGTCTGTAGTCACTCCTCCTTAATGGAGAGGGATGACTGTAGCAGTCTGCCATTTGGTAGGGACAAAGCCTGAGGTGAGGCTGTGAGTGAACAGGGCACACAGATATGGTGCCAGTTCACTTTGTAATTCATGTAGAACACAGTCAGGGATATTGTCGGGTCCCATGGAAGCTGTATTCTTAGCCTTGGACAATGCAGCTTTAACCTGTGCTACAGTAATGCTGGGTGCCTGGCATTCTTCTGGTATTGAGGTTGGTCCTTTAAGGGGTAAGAGAGGTAAATCTGGCACTGAATCTGTCAGCCAGTATGTTGGCAATATCTGTTGGCTCAGTATAGGAGGTACCATTGTGCAGCAACTCAGAGCAAATCTGGCTATTGCTATGAAAATTCTTGATATAACTATAGAAGGCTTTGTGGTTGTTTTTAGTGTCTGCCACAATTCTGCCTTCATTGCTGGCTTTGGAGGTTTTGATGAGGGATCATGGTACATGGTACAAATACAGAAATATTTGATTAAAAGTTGCAAGGAGGCTAGTTCACAATATGTAAGCAAGTATGCAAATCATGATGACAAGAATAAACAAACAATTGTTTTTTTTACATAGTTGTTAGGTTAGAAGAAGAAACAAACAGACAAGTAATAACTTGCTGTCACATAGGAGAGTGTGAGTTGGTATGCATACAAAGTTGATCTAGTTAGAGTAAAAGACATCAAGTGGGTGTAATTAGCCTGGAACTGTGCAGGAACATAGCTAGTGATGACTCCTAAAAGAACACCTCACTATGAATTTGTGACTGTTTGGATGTTTTGGGATGTTTTGAGGTAGTAAGATCCAGGTTTTAGATATTTTATTAGAGTAGACGGAGTCTCCATAGCAGTTATGGGATTTAGTTACCTTTAGAATTAATTTCTCAGATGATCTAATAATGATCATTAATTAAATGAGAAAAGTCCTCACAAAAGGAACATGATTTAGGATGGCCAGCATATCTTATATTCTTCTATGAACAACCACAAATATCGTACTTGGCAAGTGTTTCCCTGTGTGTTTTTCAGATCTCAAAGCAGCTTCTAGCCTCCACCCTCCATTCCATAAATTTCTCTCATCTTTGTCTTTCACAGTGTTATCAATAGTTTCACGGAAACCCTGCATGCTTTTCTGAACATTCTGTTTTTCCAGTCCAGAAGTTCTAAATTGCAAAATATTTTTTTTTTAACATTTAAGTTACTACCAGAAACAAATAATTATTCCATGGATAAATATCCTTTTTGTTATACAGTTTCAGAAATGTCATCAGTCCCTCAGTTTCAAATGTTAAGTTACAAAATGTCCCTGTATGTATAAAAAATCTTATTTCTTGAGCTTTAAAACCTACAGTAGAACAGTTAGCAACTTGTCCCATACATGGTATCTGCTTTCAGTGTCATGTTTTGCAGTTATTCTCACAGTTGGGCTTCTCTTCTTTTTAAAGACAGTTTTACTTACAGTTTGTTACTGCTCTCCTTTTTTGTTTGCTGTCACTGGTGCACATCTTTAGTTACTGCATTCTCTGTTGCCACAAAACTAGACTCCTTTACAGTTTGTTGCTGCTTTCCTCTTTTATTTTCAGTGCGTGCTGCATACGTTTTAACTGCTGCACTCTCCACTGCCACATCACCTGGTTCCTCCTCGACATTAGCATCCTTAGCACTTGCAGAAATGTTATCTGCCATCTCACCCCATTAAACAGCAGAAACGTCACCTTTATCATCCTGCTCGATTATTTTCAACAGAACATCATCTGTAAGCCCTCCTGATGCCAGTTCTGTTATTTGCACCACTTCAACAGATTCACTTACTTCATTCGCTATTGAGACAGCTAAATGCTGCTCATTTATATCATCCACCACATAGGAATATTTATCTACATTCTGATATGTCATATTGAGCAAAGTATTATCCAAATACACATTTCCCTCCTCCAAAGTTTCTATAGCTTTTCTGTCCTCCTCCTCTTCCTCCATGCTGCTGCTTCCCTTACACCTCTTCTTGGCTGCTGAAGGGGGCCTCCATTGCCATATAGCAGCTTCAAAGAGTGTAGGTCCTTAGTCTCCTTTGAAAAGGGCTGTCTACAATGTCCCAGCATACCAAATATGGTCTGCTTATTATTCAAGATTATTCTTAATACCAAAAAGGACAAAGGACCTCATAAAGATTCTAGCTGTCACCAGAGAAACTTTCAGGTGGTTTCAGTGCAAACAATTCTTCATTGCTTTGCTTCTTGACAAACAATTCTTCTTCACTTGTCAGATTGGATGCACTTTTGACCTCCAGGATATTTATTTGAATGTCATGATTACACAGGAGTTGAAAAGATTCCTATGCTTCCAGGATGGAGACATTTCGCATTGCCTCAGCCGCAGAGTATTCAAGAAACATATGGTCATTACAGCAGTGAGCCATAGGCTGTAGGGTGTCAAGGTACTCCCTAACCTACATGGATCCTATCTGCTTCAACATTGCATATTGTAGTTTCTGCTGTGAAGTCTCTCTTTTATTTGTTTTACTCCTTAGACATTAAAGTGAACACTACAAAATGACAGATTAAGCCACTGCAGACTCCTCACATTTATTAGTTGTCTATTAAATGACCTATTGTGCAAGGCCAGTCTACTTCTGTAAAGAAGTTTTTCAGTTCAAAGATAGTGTTGCTCCTTTTTCAGCTTGACTTTGCTCCTGCAGATCTTTGTATCAAATTCTTAGGGCTAATGGCAATGATTGCTTTTCTAGTTTCTTATCTCATGTTTCACATGAGGGCCGTCAGTGATATCTGGGCATGGATTGTCCATTAGATCACATAAAAATGTCTAAAACTTGCAAAACTCCATCTTTGTTGATGGTTGCATAACCTGATTTTACTCTAGGCTGTCTCTTCTTCCTACTCTTCCCACAGTGACAGACACCCTGGATGTCTTTGCCCTGGAGTGAGGAACCATTGTCAAAGAAGATATTTTAAGGTACCTGATTCAAAACTGGAGGCCAGGCTTCACATCAGCAAGTTGGAAAGGAGAGCATTCCTCCTTACTTTGCAGGCCTTTCAGGCCTCTGTCCTTCATGGTGTGATTACCATCCACACCATCAACATGGTGCTGGCATGGTGTATAAACAAGCAGAGTGAAGCACATTCATACTCCATATGGTCAGAGGTCATAAGGGTATGGGAATTGGCTGTGTCTGAAGATCACTATCTGATAGATATTCATATTCCTGGCTAAGCCACCTCATTAATGGACAGGTGCAAACATTGTTTGGTGATACCACGTAACTCATTTTATCAATATCATGGAAGCTGTTCCATTGCTGAAGGACACATATTGTGACCTTTTTAGATTCTCAAACAATGTGAAGTCAACAAATTCCACTCCCTCTTACCCGTGTTAGGCCAGCAGTAGCACTGTAGTCTCAAAATAGCCCCAGGACATCCTTAAGCTTTTTCTCCTTTCCTCTTATATCCAAATGTCTTCAGATAATGAAGCAGAACAAGGCTAAAGTAATTCTTTTAGTCACATTTTTGGCCTCAAAAAGTATGGTTACCTGTGCATCTGAGGCTGTTCAGAGCTCTGCTAATTCACACATCTGGAAAGTATTACCTGGATCTTTTTTTTTCTATGTGATATTTCCACCAGTGCCTGCTGCTCATCAAACCTCACCCCAAGTGACCAGCCCAGTCATTCTCAGTTCTAGGTATTACCCAGAAAGGATGAGAGCAGCCATGCAAGTGTTTCTGCCCTTGCTAGCATACTTTAATAAGGGCATGTATATATGGCCCTAACCATACTCCTTATGGCTGACGTGCTCCTTCAGCACTGCAAGGCCATGTTCTACTTTCCCCCAGAACGGGTATGCCTCCAGACACATTCCTTTGAAGGCTACATCACTGACATGATATTGCCAAGCTTATATCTCCTTTTCCTACAATCAGTCATATCATGCAAGCCTCCACTTTCATGGGAACTGGTTGACCTGACCAGTACCAACATCTCCCTCTGTCCAGGATGGGTGAATTGGCATAAACCCATGTGCCTGAGCTGCTGTTTATACTTATGTCTTCTCTGAGTCATATTTGGAGCTTGATTCCTCAGTGCCACTGAGCTAAGGTTAAGCCTTACGTGGACCTTCACTTCCATCAACTAACCACATAGTTTCCCCACTTCTGTTAATAGCCATGGGGCTATGCACACCCTCTCCATTTCATCCAAAGCCTTACCTCTGCCAAGACACCCAGTATCAGAAAAACATGGAGAAATGGACATATTTTGTAATTTGGGCTACGTCTAATGAATTAGTCCTCTTTTCAGGCTCTTTGCCAGCCATTCTGTACTACTTTTACCCAAATATTTGACAATGGAATAAGTTATTCCTGTAGTATAGTTTACCTTTCCACTATTTCCAGTTTTTATCCAGTATTCAACAATGTTTTGTTGACCTTCCTTTGTTGCAGATCAGGCTTGCAGTAAATGTTTCTGATTACCAGTAATTTGTTAACTCTGCTCAGGTAGTCATTGATAAAGATGGCTTTTGTAATCATTTACTTGGTCACCAATGGATTAGTCAGGGGCCATTCATTTGAGTAGTATAGACCAAACAAGAAGTCTAATGACAGTACTATAACTTGCTTCGAAGTTCATTGATTTCAGAATTAGTTGCATAAGTCCAGAGCTTCAGTGTGCACCCCCTGGAAGGGGTTAGAAAGTGTTGTCTTCCTTGTAGAAAATTTGTTGCTGAGTTGCCCATTTGGTCTTCTCAGTTCAACAACACAGGTTTTGACTTATCTAATGGTGACTAAGTCAACCATATCTTTGTGGTTTCATTCACTTTCCTGATATGATTGATGATCTGTTAAAACTGGCTAGATAGGATGAAATACGAGCATTGTTACTGCTGCACCATGTTGGTCAATATTGTCCTTTATAGATAAATCATAAACTCTCCCTTTTAATATAAGTATCGTCTATGAATGGTTTGAACCATGTTTCTGATTCCACCAACATAGCAGGGTGTATAATCGAACCCTGGAAATCTGTATGCTAATTTTTCATGATGCTAGTCTACTTCTGTGGATAAGGTTAGAAAAACACTAGGAAATGGATCAGCTGGACTAGAGTTGGTGCATATATCAGCTGAATGGAACAGCTTAAGTGTGAAACAGATCTTCACTAACTCCACTGCATTTCAGGTCACCATCTTCTTGCAACTCAAGTGCTTTAAGACTGTAGTATTTGTATACACAGTCAGTGCTGTACAGCCAGTAATTGTTGCTGTTATAATTTCTGCTGGTACCTCAGAAATCAATGGAGCAAGAGGTGGGTTGAAATACATCATGGAGGGGGTGCTATAGTAATTCATGACTACTTCATCCTGCCAAATGATAGCTACGTAATTTATTTCATTAGGAGTTCTAGGCACATCCAATATAAGAAGATTTTGACGAAGGCATTAATTTCATCTATTTCTGATGTAACTCTTCAAACACAAACATTCATTCTGTAAAGAAAAGGTGTAGTTTGGGATTTTAGGATTCCATGAAGAGTATGTTACTTATTATTTATTTATTTATTTGTTTGTTTGCTTGCAGTTTGTTTTCCAGAATAGTCCATTGGGCTACAAGTGCTCATTTTCAATGGAGTCCTGGGGAGAAAAGCTACGGAAAAATACAAATACATAGTACAGAAAAAGCATAAATCCATAGTAAAAAAAAATGTTAAACATCAAGATCTAGGCATGCATCATCAGGGGGTATATTTCCATAAGAACAAGATACCTGATTAAGGTGAGTGACAAAAAATATAAGAAATAGAAGAAAGGTCGAACTACAACTTTGAAAACTGAAATAAACAAGCTGGACAACAGGTTAAGCATAGTGTTAGACAAGATCAAGAAAGAAATTGAAGAAAATTTATATAAAGATATTGAGCATAATAGGAAACATTTTTATAGATGCATAAAATGTGGAAGGAGTAAAGATAGACAAATTTATAAACTGTGTGTAGATTCTAAAATTTATTCTCAGACACAACAGATTATAAATATATTTACAAAATCTTATGCAAAACAGTTTGGCTCCACAAAAGGGGTGGTAAGTTTTCCTAGTGTCATCCAGGTAACCCCAGATACTGGAATCAAATTAGATTATATTGAAAAAGAACTGTGTAAACTGGATCCAAACAAAGTGCAGGGAGGAGACGGAATAAGTAACAATGACCAGAGAACACTTCAGAAAGAACTTACACTACCATTATATCTATTATTCACTAGGTCATATAAATAGGGGGAGATTCCTCAAGATTGGAGACATGCACTTATTAAACCTGTCTTTAAGGGGAAAGGGGAGTTGGACAAACCCAGAATCATATATACCCTTAAGTCTACTTTCATTGTTTGTTTGTTTCTTTTGGCTTTTTCCCAGTTAGGGGTTGCCACAGCGGAACTCCGGTCCGCTAATGATTGGCAGTAGATTTTGACATGCTGGCTTGCCGGGCCTAACGCACAACCTTCAACGAAGGAACGCCTATTTACGCATGTCACTACACAGAAGACGATCTAACTGAGAATCGAACGGGCAACGTCTAACTGTGAGGCGACAACTCTACCACAGCACCACCACCGCGGTACTACTTTCATGTTGTGGAAAAATAATGTTGAAGGTAATACTGGATAAGTTATTGTCAGAACTGGATAAGTTGGGACTTGAAACCATATTTCAGCATGCATATGATGAAAATAGATCTATTACCACCTGTAACATGATGTTCTATAACAATATAATAGCAGCTATGGATGAAACATTGTGCTGTGATGTGATTTATATAGATTTAACTTCAGCATTTGACAGGGTCATACACAAAACACTGATCAATAAATTAGTACAACTAGGTATTAATGTACTGTTGATAAGAGGGATAGCTGCATGGCTTACAAATAGGACATGGCAAGTATCACACACCAGCTGGAGAGGTGAAACCCTTGGTTACAGTCAAGGTGTCCCACAGGGCTCTGTCCAAGGCCTTACTTGTTTAGATTGTATCTTTCAGACCTTACTTTTTCATCTGAGGTGTTCTACAGTCTATATGCTGATGACCTGAAATTGGGTAAACTGATTACAAGTGTTACAAATAAGGCATGTCTGCAAAATCATTTGACTAAATTGACCATTTGGGCACAGGAGAATAATATGTTGATAAATACATCAAAAACTAAGCATATGAGATTTAAGAGACATAAACTGAAAGGTGAATATTTAATACAGCACACAGTGATTGAAACTGTAGACTCATTTAAGGACCTGGGTATATGGGTAGATTCAGCTATTAGTTTGTCTAATCATATCAACTAATTGGCTAATGATAGTTATAGAACCATAGGTTGTATAAAAAGATTTATAAAGTCTAGGAAATCAAACATAATTAAGTCATTGTTTGTTAATTACATTAGACTCAAACTTGAGTATAGAATAACAATATGGAAACCCTATAGGAAAACAAGCATGAATAAACTGGAAAGAGTACAGCGGAAATATACCAAGGGCATCCACTGATGTGAAAACTTAAGTTATTATGAAAGACTAAAATATCTGAACTTGTACAGTGTCTCTTACAGATATTTAAGAGGAGATCTTATTCAGGTATATAGGGAATTTAGGGACAACCATCTGTGGGAATGTTTGGGGTTATCAAAAAGTACTAGAGAATCATCAGATAACCTATGTAGGAGGTTCTATAGCAATGAGAAGTGTACTAATTGGTTCTCTGACAGAGTAGCTGATGCATGGAACAGACTACCAAATTACATTAAAGCAAGTACTAGTTTAGATATTTTAAGAACAGCCTGGGCATTTATTATGGGAACAAGTGTTTTGGTATATTGGCAAGCTAGAAGGGCATTAATGCCCGTGCTTGAAACATTTGCATGTATAGTATACATTTCAAATAAATGTTATATACATAGTTCAGAAAGTACATATCCATATCACACATTTCAAATAAATGTTACATAATACAGAAATAAAAAAAGAGTTTAAGAGGTCTTTCTGAACTCCATTAGTGGATATTCCAGTAACATATTAGAGGCAGTGGCATTCTTTAACAACTGTTCTATCAGAACTGGGATCAGGTGATGGATGGCAGAAAGTGAGTGGCACTGACTCCTGTAATGATGTGACTTAGCTGTCAGTGGCTGTGGGAATGATGTGTTCTTTGAGGCCATCATTTTTTGTGTGCACTAAAGGTTGTTATGATACACATTCCATTCATGGAACCTACACAGATCTTTTCTTGAGTTATAAATGTTTATGACTGAATTTTTAAGCTGACAGTGGTCTATGTTTTTACGTTTCCTGAACCTTTTAGGTAATACAGATAGTTTCTTATGGGAAATGACTACTTAAAAGGGTATAATTATTTTTCATCTATATTTTTAGGGTCTATATTACATCAACGAACATTTAAATGTTCGAATCTCTAAAGGTCGACCTTTAGAGATCGAACATTTAAATGTTTGAAAATGTAATAAAAACAAAATAAAGAAAACAAAAATGAAGAAAAGGGTTTTACCAAGGGGGAAAGCCCCCCTGCACGCCCCACATCCCCCGCTACTTAAATATACCATCTCTGAGATCACACATCAGTGCACTACAGTGCGGAAATGGGAAATTTCCCCTTCACTACACTGTAGCATGACCTTGGAATTGGTATATTTAAGTAGGTGGGGTGTGGGGGGTACAGAGGGGCTTGCCCCACTGCCTACACCCTTTGGTTTATGTATTTATTACTTAGTTTTTTTTTTTTTATTTTTAAAGATTTTCGAACACGTAAATGTTCGATCTACAATGGTCGACCTTTACAGATTCGAACATTTACGTGTTCGTTGATCTAATATAGATCCTATTTTTATCTTTGGTCCCAATGTTTAGGACTTGTTAAGAGAAAAAATTAATTAGAAAGGTATTATGGAACAGATGTTTAACTGTAACTTAACAACCAGTTCCCATAAGATTTAAACAATATTTTTTTGAGAAAGAGGTGCCTTCACCATGTTGAAATAATGACATTTATTTATATACTTAATGACATATTACTGTCAATATCCTATCAAAAGGCAACAGTAAAGCTTTAATTACAAAGTATCTTGATATGGTTAGACAAGTATCAAAGACTTCACAACAGTGACCTGGCTGGATATGTGAACATTTCATCCATATCAGTTACAGAAGTGGAAAGACTATGCACTTAACCACATTCAGGTAAACATTAATCATTCCATGTACTCCCTTTTTCTGTTTAGCTGAATACATGATATGGGGGCATATTTTATTTAAAATAATAGTTCTGCTACTGGATCTTTTTGAACTTTCTAAAACTATTTGTAAATACTCAAGAAATGTAAATGATTTGGTTAATATATTTATATTTCCATCATTTTGCACTATAAAATAGTGAAAATTCATATGCTTATCTTGTTATTTTCCTGGGTTATTTTCTGTATCATCTTTTCTTCTGATAAAATGGTGTAACAGTAATATAGTTCTTATTTTCTGTTTTTTTAACAATACAAAATATAGTAGAAGTGGGAATTTAACATTTATTAGTAGGACCACCACCCCTAAACTTTATTATTCTATCATAAAATCGTATGCAGTAATTTTCTGATGTGGAAGCAGTCGGGCAGAGACAGGTCAACAGAGCTCACCCATACCTCAGTGTACTGATCCTGGAAAGCAAGTTTACTGCTTGCAAAATTACTGCTTGGAGCCATCCTAGGCTATTCAAGACAGCAGATGTGAATTTAAGATTAGATAGTTTCAAGCAAGAATGTCAGAAGGAAAAGGTATCAGCAAGAAAAATATTGTATGGGTGCTTACAAGCTGTGGGCCGGTAAAGTTTCAGGTGACAGCAGAAATAAACAGGAAGATAAAAGTCTTTTTATGTGTTATTTCTGTGCAGACACAAGTGAGAGTAATGAAGGTAAAGGATAATATCCTGTAATGAAAGATACAGACTTCAGCAAAATAAAATGCTATTTAGTAACCATAGGGGGCAAAAGAAATGTATGTGCATTTGAAGGAGGTTTGTCTGAATAAAGGGGGAAAGGGAAACATCCTTTAAGGATGGATACAAGCCACAGGATGAAAGAAGTTTATTTTGGTAGTGAATGATGAGATGAAGACAGCAGCAGGAGGACAATTTAGTTAGCAGGTAACTTCAGAGGCTGATGAAGGGTCTTTTTGCTGTGAAAGGAGGGGTAGACTTAACATATTAGTTTACTCAAACTGTTAGCAGAGGTCAAGCCCTCCTGCACCCACCATGTGGGGGGCTGCACCTCCCACACCCCCCTACTTAAGTATATCAACTCCAAGATCGCACTGTACTACACTAAGATGAGTTATGTTGTGGTATAGCAAATTAAAAGGGAACATGACTAAAGTTACAACAGGCAGTCATGAAGCACGTAATGGTGTGTTTGCCATTTTCTTCTGTGGAGTGCGATCTTGGAGTTGATATATTTAAATAGCAGGGGGTGTGGGGGGAGCAGCCCCCCACATGCGGGGTGCAGGGGTGCTTGCCCCCCTGCTAATAGTCGGAGAAGAGTAATGTGTTTTTTTATTAGTAAGTGTTGGTGTATTTTGTTTTTTCAATATTATGAAATTCAGTATTTTGAGTTTTCAGTATTTTGAACTTTCAAGATTTTGGCTTCAGTTTTTTGAATTTCAAGATGATGAGCTTTCAAGATTTAGAAGTGGACCCGGGCCCATATAATACCCTTGGTATAAAACTTCACAGTGGATGTGGAGCAACCTAACATTACAGTATGGCCACAGTATCTCTGCTATTAGTGCCTTAAATGTTTGGGCTGCTGCTCCAGTTTTACAATCACAAGGGTCAGACAACAGAACTAAATAAGCAGGAGATGGTAATATGTGTTGCCTGTCATGTTAAATCAGGCAGAGAGAGTAATGGCTACTACTTGGGTCTTAGTCATTTTAACAATAAGGAAGGGCTAGGCTTGGCTTGCCTAATATGCTACACTTATGTGGTCAATGCTTGTGGGTCAGTTCTGATTATTATAAAAGGTACCTGATGAGTAGCATTAGAAGGGCTTTTTAGCAATTTTAAAGCATGGCACGTGTCAAATAACAGAATCTATATACTCACTGAATTTGCATTTGGGAGCATTTCTTCCTTATGTAACTGCTGTAAGGGTCACAGTATCAGAGAATATCTCGTCTGAAATATTTTATTTTTTACCTCATTCTAGATGCAGTGAAAGCCTGACATTTAATCACATGAAAAGGCTGTATGCACATTGTTCTATCCTTGTTTTCAAGAAATGTGTTTCAGAGACCCACCCTTCGTCAGCAGCAGATCTCAACTCACTTTCCTTAACCTTTTTATTTTAATCCAAAATCTTTTTATTTCAACAGCAGCATTAACAAAATTTCCATAAATTACAATCCTCATGCATGGTGTACAAATAGTTCACAAGATGTTGACTATATTATATTATTTTACAATAGATTAAATAATAAGAGCTGGTTCACCACATCTGTGTGATCATGGGTCATATATAATGTTAATTAATACATTTGTCAACTAAATTGCTGTACTGGTAAGAAAACAAACATTCCCAACAATGCTGTCTCAAACCCTATTATGTAGTCATTCCATATGATTGTAATTCTAATCCATTCAGGTTATAGTGTACTGTCTTTTTTAAAAAGGGTTCAGCACTTACCTTAACCTTGTCATTATTGTGTTCCAAGGATAGCTTGCAACAATACAGTCAAAAATTGTTAACTGACAGAAAGATCAGTTTGTTTAGTGCACAAAAACACCTGTCTGAAATGGAAGTCAATAAACAGTAAGCACAGTTAATCCAAAAGCAAGGTGCAGAAATGGAGATGATGTACAATCCACTATAAAGCTTTATTCAACCACCAAATCCACAAACAGTACGAAACAGAATGAAAAACGAACACTTGAAAATACATAAACGCCTTAGATATTCCACCATGTGTTTTCGTCTCATACATAGACTTCATCAGATGACCAGCCTGTAAAAATAACTCGAACAGCAGCTCCTCCGTTACTCTTGGGTCCAGGCCTCGAGGCAGATAAGGCTCTATTTGTGGGTAATCTGGACCCAAGAGTAACGGAGGAGCTGCTGTTCAAGTTATTTTTACAGGCTGGTCATCTGATGAAGTCTATGTATGAGATGAAAACACATGGTGGAATATCTAAGGCGGTTATGTATTTTCAAGTGTTCGTTTTTCGTTCTGTTTTGTACTGTGTGTGGATTTGGTGGTTGAATAAAGCTTTATAGTGGATTGTACATCATCTCCATTTCTGCACCTTGCTTTTGGAGTTTTTGGTCATTTTGGGCAGTTTACACCACTTTATTTTTGGTTATAAGCACAGTTAATGCCAGATAGTATCCAAAGAATAAAACAATGCATATGCTGTAACTGTACAGAACTACTGATCTGCAGATAAAATCAAATAAACATCTGCAGATAAAATGAGTCACTCAAACAGATTTGTAACCTTGGAGATTCTGCTTAACCATAAGTTATACAAGAACCAGTCAAAAGATTTGGAAAGATATATAGCTTACACTCTCAAATTACATGGGGTAAGTGTATGATGGGTTTCCTAAATGTGGGTTAACTGTGATGTTCGTCATAATGATCACTGCTGCAGTAGCCTTAACTGTATGGGTTATATCCTGCTAAGTATATAACATCTGGACAACTTGTAGAGCTTCAGGGCACCTTCCACATGCTCAAATTGTTAGACAGCTTGAGCTAAGCTGATTAAAAAGACAGGTTTGTATGCTAAGACCTTCAGAGCTTTCCTGACACTGAACAGAGTACTCCTATCCAGGCTTTTGAAGAACTATGGTCGGCTTGTGTTGTTCCTTTGCTGTGCAGATAAGTTCCCTTTGTCAAAAAACCTTCCACATAAAAAAAATGTTGTTAAAATGTACTTTCGTGTTTAGGAAGTTATTTTTAATCAAATAGCTTGTGTTTTAATGGACTATCATGAGACTTAACTACTTTTAAACAGGAGTGCACTTTTTTCCTGTCAGTTTAAAAGTTGTTTAACATAGTTGAAAAACATTTTTTTCTGTGAGAGAACTTGTGTTTATTTTACTTTTAGGGGCTGACAAAGTGTATTAAAGTGCTTTCTACTGTGTTTTTGTGAGAAAAGAAGTGACTTTTAACATCTTTAATTTTTTTACTGGCTTATCCTGCTTGTTTCCCTGGGATACAGGCACCAATTTTGGCTTGACCATGAAACAAAATACCAGTCCTAAGGTCCTCCCTCCTCCCAGCCACAAAAAGAAAAAGTTAAGCAAACAGCCTTTGGCACCACAGCAAGCTAGCAATTTGCCTCAGCTGCTGGTAGATGACTTTTCTGTGGCCATAGCTGGTTCCTCAGATCACTCATCTTTTACCATGGATCTCTGTGATGTAGCACTTACAGCCACTATGGACTAGGGGTTAGCCACATCCTGTGTGGCTGTTGAGGTCCCCTCAGTTGGCAAGGGAGAGCCACTTTTGATGGTCTTGGAGAGGGAACAAGAAAGGCTTTCCTGTTTAGTCAGAATGTTGTGCTCATGCCTGGGGAAGCTGCTGCTACCATTAATCGAACTGTTGTCCTCACTTTTCCTGTCAAAATGAATCAGAAAACTAAACATGTATCCACTCCTTTTCAAATTTCTCTTGACATTAGCCTGAATTAGACCCTGAGCCAAATCTAATAAACTGCTCCTGTCTAAACCGGACAAAAATGAGACAACATGAATCTCTCATTATAGTAAGTATATAACTACAGTTTATAGTTTATTGCAGGCTACAGGGTATCCATATTTTTCCATATTTAGACAACTTGCTTTTTTTTGTAAAATCTTTTTAAATGTTTGGAATCTCTCACGTGGGTGAGAGACCTCTTAAATAAGCTAGGATTCTAAGAGAGCATTCAAAAGTATTTTTTGACACAGAATTGTGTTCCTAAGGTCAGCTATACCTAGATCTTTTTCTAGGGTTTCCTCTCAGACTTCAGTCATTGCAAGGGAATACATAAGGATTTGGGGTCTCACAGCATCTATGATTCTCATGACACCTCAGGCAAGACTCCACGAGAAAGATACAATGGAATCTAAAGTCCCTTTGATCCCAGCACCAACACCCATTATATTTTCAAATCCCGATCCTGAGATTTGTCAGAAGGGAAATCTTTTGGTGGAGACAGCAAACATCACTAAATCCAGATCCCCCTCCAAAGCAGTAAGTCATCACAGATGTCTTGGACTTTGCTTGGGGAGCACTTCCAGAAGAGATAAAAGTGCAAGGTGTTTGGGACATAAGGGATAGATTCAAACACATAAATATAAATGAGGTGCTTTGTTCTGATTAAGGAACTTAACTCTAGAATCATCTTTAGTCCCCTGGACCTCTTTAAGTTGTTACACACAATGCCACTGTCACGTGGTACATCATTTAAGAGGGAAACCAGGGTCTTACCCCCTTTGCAACTAGCTTGGGATATAGCTTCACAGAACAATACAACACTACAGGTATCCTACATTCAGTAAAACTGTGTGGCAGACAAGCCAAGCAGGACAAAGACAGACCTTAAGGAATGGAGACTAGATCATGGGGTCGTCCAAGATCTGATCCACCTGTTGGAAGTTCCTCAAGTAGACCTTTTTGCCTCCTGTCTGAACAATCAGCTGGCAAAATTCTGCTTCAGGACTCCATACACGAAGACCTGGAAGACAGATGCCTTTTCTTTTCCTTGGGCAGGAATGTAGCAGGCACTAATGGAGGCAAGAAAGCCCACTACTAGAAAATCATATATTAGCAAATGGAAAATGTTTTCTAGATTGTGCCAACAACATAACCAGTATCCATTCAGGACTAGTGTTTCTCTGGTTTTAGAATATTAGTGTGAGTTACTATCCTTTGGCATTACTTACTCCCCCATCAAGGTTCATGGCTCTCCAACAACCAGCTCATCCTTAACCCTAAAAAAACAAAGCTGTTACTCTTCCTGCCTAAAAAGTTCAACAATATTAAACCCTCCTTCTCCATACAATCCCTTAATAACACTCCCATTCAGGTAGAATCCAGTACTAAGCTCTTAGGCATAACCATCGATGATCAGCTTAAATTTGACTTGCATATTAATAACTGTATCAAAAAGACTCATTCAAAACTAGGGCTCCTTTACCGTAACAAGAAATTCCTTACTTCTGAAGCCAGGATTACTCTCTCTCTCACTTATCTACCTTCTACCCAGTCTAATGTACAATTCTCAAATTCTCACAAATCTTAACTCAGCACTCCTGACCAAACTCAAATCTACCTACAGCATGGTAGCTAGATTTGCTTCCTAACAAACCTACAATTCCCATCACTGTCTCTCTCTAAAATACCTAAACTAGCTTGAATTACCCCACCAGCTTCTTCTCTCTCAGCTCCAGATCATCCATTCTATCTTATACCAGCCTTTCTACTGCCCAGCACTATCCCCTCTCATCTCCCATTATTCTCCCTCCAGACCTCTCCAAAACTCTAACCAAGACTTACTACTAATCTACAAACACAAGTCTAAATTTGGAAGCAACCAGCTATCACCCCACTATTGCCTGGAATAGGCTGCCAGTAGAAATCAGGACCCTTACACATCCTAAACAATTTAAGACAGCCACCAAAGAGCACTTTAAAAGTCACTGGTCCTGCCACTGCACTCTCCCTCCTTAACATCCCCTACTTCTCATACCTTAATCTACTTTCTACCCTTAACTCACTCTTCTCACTAGCTCTCTCTAATCTTCCTTGACTAATCTTTCTACTGTCTTCTAAAATCTATTAAGCAAATTGCCTCAGAGAAACATTCATTGGAATTGTCTTGCCTTCATGCAACTACATTATAATAAAACTGGGTTTTTGAAACCACTTACCCTAAAAACTATACTCATCTTAATGACATATTTTTTTATACATCTTGAAATAGTTATGCTATACTCCTGATTATTGACACTGTATAACATTGTATTGCTACTTGATGCCTTGTAATAATCCTGTACCATTGCTGTTTGATGCTAATTTATAATGAAAATTGTATAATATGTCGGAGCTTTTCTCCCTGGGCCTCTGCTGAAAAAGGGCTCTTCAGCTCAGTCAGACAATCCCAATCAACAAATGTAAAATAAATAAATATATTTATTATCCATTTCAACATGTCTATTCATGGAGCCTCCTCTTTCAATGCATTCTTATGTCAAAACATTTTTGAAAAGGGTTTTGCATAAGATACCTCCAAGAAAACCAGTGGCTCGTCCTTGGGATCTTAAATTTGTGTTAGAAAAGTTAACACTTTATTCATTTGAAGCAGTTAATCTGGCTGACTTGAGGTTCTAAAAACAGAAAATTGTTTTACTGAATGATCTGGCCTCTGCAAGAAGAATAAATGAGTTGCAAGCTGTTATGATGAATCAACCCTCTCTCATTGTCCAGAGAGACAGGGTTTCTTTGAGAACTAATTCCTCTTTTATGTCTAAATTGGTATCCAAGTTTACTTAAAGACACACTCTCCATCTTCCTGTTTTCCTTCCTGAATCTATAAATGAGGGAGAAAGGATACTCCATAACCACAGACAACTCAGACAGAACAGAATGTTTTAGATCTTTGAATCAGTTGTTAATTTGTTGTGAAGGTAAGAAGAAGGAGCAATCTGTGTCAAAACAGATTGTTGTCAAATGGTTGTCTCAGGCTATGTTTTGTTTGTTATTCTCACTACAACAAAATTATTTCAGGCAGGATCAAGCAACCCTCTACCAGGGCCTTGACTACTTCTATAGCTTTTTGGAAAGGGTTGGATTCTAGAAGTATTTTAGAAGCAGCAACTTGGTCCTCTGTGTGTACTTTTACAAAGCACTGCAATCTTCATTCCTTCTCTAGGTCTGTATCAGACTTTGCTAGGACAATGCTCCATGGGTTCCTGGACCTTCCTGCCTCTGTCAGTTGGCTTGAAAGCTCGGAAGGGCTTGGTGCTCAAACCTGTCTTTTTTAAGCAGCGTAGCTCAAACTGCCTAACAGTTGGAGTGTGTGGAAGGGCCCTGAAGCTTTGAGAGACTGGCCAGGTGTTATATCTTTGTCAGGATATAAGCCATATAGCTAAGGCCACTGCAGCATTGATCATTTGAATATCAACTGTTGTAGTAGGTTTACTTACAGAGCTATACTGTCCACTTCTGCACATGAAATCTGTTTTGACCTTTGCCTGTAATTGTGATACTTGTGAGGGGGGAAGATACAGTTAATATAACCCTCTGTAAAGGAGCACATGACAAGTACACTAAGGTGGTAGAAACCAAATAAAAAGCAAAGCAAAGCAGATAGTGGGAGGGAAGGCAGACACTTAAGGTAAACAGATACTCAGTTCTTCACATTGTCAGACACAAAGCAACTGTAGTCTTTCCTGGGTCAAGGGTACAACCATAACAAGCTATGGTAGCTGGTTGAGGTTTGCTGAAGGATCGACAGAGAGTGGGACAGTCTGAATATTTAGTCAGGCAGACTACTAGCTTCATAGGTTCACAGGAGAATACTAGGCTAATTGCCCAAGAGCCCTTATAAGCCTAGCCATATTTAACACAAATTTCCAAATTTTCAGTAGCTAGGTGAATTAAATTCACAGAGGTATGAGTCTATGCTATGAAATCTAATACCAACTGCTTCTGTCCATGAGGGACACGGGTGCCATCCCAGGAGTAAATTTACGATTACCCATCCATTGATCTAGGTTGCACTTGAAAAGGGTCAGAAAAAGGCTTTGCTTCATGTGAATGGGAAGTTGTTCCAGAGAATGGGTAATCTCTGAGAGATGTATCTACCTCTCCAACATGATTTACGCATGTCATCGGTTAGGTTAAGATCTCTCAAATGAGTGACCCTCATGCAGTTTGATTTATGAATGTGTAACATTTCCATCACAGCTGGATCAGGGGCTACCCTGTAGGCCAGACACAGATTGCACCCCCCTAGTAGTCTGTAGAAAACAGAATACAGTGACAGGGCTTTCAATCTTTCAATGTAGGACTTTATAGCCTGAATCTTTCTGGTGAGAAGCCTCGGTGGTCACTCCAGCTGTTGCAGATATCTGGTGAGGTATATGCAAAAGGGTGCATTGTACTCAATTATTGGTCTGATGAGGGCCAAGTACAATGACATTGATCTGGATGTCCTTTGATCTGGATGAGTTGTGCCAGATAGGACTTCCTCACCATTGTGGACACATGATGGTTGAAGTTCAGATAATTATCAACCTGAGTACCCAGATAACATACCACTGGATCTTCTCTTGGGGGGTGTTGTCTATATTATCATTAGCTGGGGTATTTGCTCTCCCAAAGGGAATAAGTATGCATTTTTTTCATTTGTCTGTGTTAATCCTATCTCTAGCATGTCAGTATCATTTGGGGATTCACTGATTACCCCCAATTTACAGTCATCCATGAATTTGGTCAGCCAAAGGACGTCTGTGTTTACTTTGACTTCTATGAAATAAATTGTGAAGAAGAGCAGGACTAGCACAAAACCCTGTGGTATGCCGCTGGTGAATGGCCTCTTTCTATAAGTGAATTAGCTCACTTTGGCAGCATGTGTCCTGTCAGTGAGTCATTTGGATACCTCCCTGGTGGTGTAGGGGTTTATGCCATGTTGAGAGAGTTTCTCTATAATTTCTGAGAGGGGAATTGTGTCAAATGCCTTGGCCAGGTCAAGGTAGGCAATATGCACAGTCTTTACCTCATTCATGGCCTTGGTGACTTTCTCGAAGAAGTCAATCAGATTTAACAGACATGATCTACCCTTAATGAATCCGAACTGGGTTGGGACCAGAGGTTGGAGATTACCTATGCCATTGTTGATAAGGTCCATGATGATTCTTTCTGCAGCCTTAGAGATGAGGCTAGTCAGGCTTATGAGTCTATAATTTCCTGGGTCAATTGATGGTCCTTCTTTGTGCAGAGGGATGACTGTTGCTGTCCTTCATTCTGCTGGAACATAGCCTGTCTGGAGGCTGTGGTTAAATAGCGATCCAAGTAGGTCTGCTAGGTCATGGTTTGCATTATTTAAAAGGCAATTAGAGATGTTGTCAGGGCCCATTGTTGTCATGTTTTTAGCCTTAGAGAGCTCTCTTGAGATACTAGGCTGAGGAATGGTGGTAAGTATACTTTGGTGGATGACCGGTGGGGATGGGGGGGTTAAGTTTGATCCAAATCTGTCAGCTAGCAGGTTGGCTATTTCCTCCAGTTGAGTATGAGTGGTGCCATCCACAACCAGCTCTGCACATAGTTGGGTATTTCTCTTAAGATTTTGGATGTAGTTAAAAATGCTTTGTGATTTTCCTTTGTTATGGTGGCTATTTTTGCTTCATAATTTGCTTTTGAGGACTTGACTAGATCTCTGATTTGTTTGTTTAGATAAGTGAGGGATTTCTTCTTCTGCCGAGCCTGTTCCACTTATTTTTGGAAATTTGTGTCTTTCTTTTGTTGTACAGTCTATTTATACCAGGGGTCGACCAGGGTGGCTTGTTATTCTGGCAAGATCTGGGTTTAAACCAGTCCGGTACTGTCAATTCTATTCAACTGCTTAAGTGGCCATACAGGGCATTGGTGTACACCTCTGCATAAGATTCTGTGTTTTCTGGGTTTGGGGAAGCTTTGAAATTTCTTATGCCATCGCTTAGAAGGAGGTAATTTCTCTTGGAGAAAATATTTAGCATTTCTAAGCTTGATGGGGTATCCATCCATCCAACCATCCATCCATCCATCCATCCATCCATCCATCCATCCATCCATCCATCCATCCATCCAGAACCTCTTTTTCCCATTTTTGCATATAGGGTTGGGGTGTCACTTCAGCAGTGACAATCATCTAGACCCAAGGTTTACACCACTGGGTGGCTAGCCCTGCAGTGGCTTGATGGGGTATCTGGCCTTATATTTATTTCAAAGGAGACTGGTTTATCCCCCATATTAGTAACTACTATATCCAGGATATTTGAGCCCCTAGTGGGTGTGCCATCCAGCTGTTCCAGAACATTTGCATCAACAAAGTCCAAAAACCACTAAACCTGCATGTTAGTGGTTGTATATGTTCCCCAGTCAATGGTAGGACAGTTAAAATCACCCATGAATAAGGTATTAGGCTTCATGGTGAGTCACTCCAGTAGGTCCAGATACACTGTATGTTTTTCCTGGCTCATAGTGGTGGACCTATAGCTAACGATGATGTGATAGAGAATTTTGGCTATGGTTAGTTGCATATGAAGTAGCTGGAGAGAGAGTTGTACTGTTTGACCAGTCATGAGGTGTACTTATCCTTTATGGAGATGGATACAGTTCCTTCTTTGGTTCTTTCTTGCTCATTTGGTGGTCTGAATATATGGAAGGCATTGTAGCCTTGCACAGCTGGTGTGCTTTCCATGGTATTGAATAATGTTTCAGTGACTGCACAGATGTCAGCATATTCCAAGTTGAGGAATGCTTCTAAGGAGTGCATTTTCTTGTTTATACTCCTAGCATTGAGCAGCAGTACCCTGACCTTAAAAAGAGAAGATTTTGTTATGTTGGGAGGTTGGCTACTTTGACATTGCCTAAAAAATGCATTATAAAGGTGGGTAAAGCCTTTACCTGTATCCAAAAGCCAAGATGAGGCAGGTGCAGACCATCTGTGGCAAAACAGTGTGGTCTGTTGATCATGTCCTGCCAGGCTGACAGATATTAGATTCCCTTGGACTAACACCAAAAGTTAAGTCAGTTGTTAAATTCAGTCATTTTTTTGTTTATATTGTGGCATCATCCTTGGTGAAGCTAGAATGATGCTCAAGGCTAGGTTCATACCTACCTGTTGCACATAACCTGAAAGCTCAATCATGTCTGTCTTCCTATAGTCCAGGGAGGTACATCTCAGGTCATTCACATCCACATGGACTGTGACAGATTCACACTGCTACTTGTGGCTGAGTGACTGAGTGCTTGTGTGATCTGATGGATCCTGGCACCTGACAGGCAGCTAGCTGTAACCTTCTCCTTATCTAGCCTGGTGAGGGTGATATCTGTGTCTCACTAGGGAGTTTCCTATGACCAGTTTATTAGGTTTTGTGGTGTTTCACCTCATGGGCTTGTTTGTTGTGACACTGTTGTGTGTATTATTATGTGTTGTGGTTATTATTTGTTTTGTTGTGTGTATATGTGGTTTTTGAAGGCAGGATTTGGGAGGATTATGAGTTTTCGATAAGTTACCAGTGAGTACCTCTGTATATGTGGGTTTATGTGCTTGTTTTGCTAAATTAATTTATATTGTGCAAAGTAGAGACATGGGAGCAATCTGTTGCTGATTTCCTTGGTCCCAGGCTGTTTTCAAGCCATGTCCCCCTCTCCTCTCACACATTTGTAGGATCATACATAAATGCATGTGTTGTTTGATTCACCTTCCTGATTCTTATAGATTATCTCTTGTTTAATACAGTAACATTTGTTGTAGTGTGTTTTAAATTTATAATTTTGAACATTTTTTCCAGTAAGTAGTGAAACAAAATGCATGAACTAATAGTGACAAAAGTACCCACTTCAGAACATTTCATCCATTAAAGGCAACTCAGTCTGCTGTCCTTATAAGCCACTACTGTTGTACTCAACAATTATGGCCACTTTATCGACTGTATATATGTCTGAGTGTGATAAAAATGGCCACAGTAAAGTGTTTCAGTTTACTTTATACAAATGCACATTAGTCCTGCAAAGGCAGCATAATGATGTTTTAACTTTATCAACTCAGCAGGGTCAGTTATTTTATTTTACAGATATTCACCATATCCCACAATTATAGTTTTATTGTTTACCACATCCGTCTCAGATATCTGTGTCAAAAATAATAACACTAATAATAACCAAAGTCATATATTTCAAATTTGTTTCATATAATCATAGAAACACACAGTAGCCAAAGTATTCCAATTTAATTCACACACATACAACATGCACACTATTCCTCGAAAGCCAGATTGAAGACTGCCTAAAAATGACCGGATGATAAGTGCATAAAGTACTTTCATCCACATATAGCCCCCCATACCCCCTAGCAGTATAGGCCACTTTGTTGACTGTGTACACCCCTTATTGTTGTGAAGAAATAAATTACATGTACTTTATTGGTAGCTTTGGATGCATTGCATGAAATTGTACAAAGGTCATTATCAAGGTTTGGAATCAACTCCCAAATCACATCACTGCTACAAGTTCTCCCTTCCAATTTAAAAATCTCCTCAAAAGCCACCTTACAAACAATTGGCTCTGCTCCTGTGTCTCTCCAGGTTAATCCAACCCACTGCACTGTTTCTAAATGCAAGAATGCATCTGTTGATAATCACCTATTACTACCTCTAGTTATGCAAGTTAGACCTGCTTATCTCAAGCACACAGACTTTTTCTTAATGTACTCCTACTAAAACATTTTGTTCTCTCAGATACCATGTGTCTCCTAATCCATCAAACTACTGAATACACAACATACATCCACCACTGCTACATAAAACTCTTGTACTGTTTTCCCAATACTGTACTACTCTCAATCTCCCAATGTACTGCAGATTTACGTACTGCCAGTAATTTGTAAAACTTTGTCAACAATATACTGAAATGACTATGAAACAAACTTGTATACAGTCCTAATAGCAGTTTATATTTGACATTGTACTGCTTATTAACCAACTACCAAAAATGTAAAACTCTGTCTACCACATACTGAAATGAACTACCAGTTGTAAAGCTCTGCCTACCACATGCTGAAATGAGTCTATAATATACCTGTATATTGTACTGTTAACATGATGTTAATATTTGAGTATTGCATGCTGGATTTTATTGTATTACCATGAATGCTGACTGTATTAGATGTAATGAAACCCTAACCTGTACTGTATCGGGAGCTTTTCTCCCTGGGCCTCCGCTGAAAAAGGACCTGTGTCCAGTTGGACTTTTATGGTTAGCAAAAGTAAAATAAAATAAAATAAATAAATAAATAAATTACCATCCTGCCAGAAGATCCAGCCATGTGTAGCTCAGTTTAAATAGAAGAGTATTTATGAGGACATAAAAAGTATTGCCTGCCTGATCACACATGGTAAGTCAATAGCCATAATCTCTGCAGAAGTAAAAGCCTTTCCTAAGAAATCTACTTGACGTGGTGTTTTTTTCTATGTGCGACAGACCCTTAAATTATCTAGGCTGCACATTTCATGTGTTTTTTTCATTGCTTAAATTGTTTTTGAGTGATACTTAAGTACACAGTGAATCTCTAGGCCTTTGTCTTTTTTTGAAAAGATTTCAAGCCTACATAAACTAAAGCACTGCTACTGATTCCTTGCTACTTTTTCCCACGTCCTCCCCTTCTTTGATCTGCTTTTTAAACCTGGTGGTTTTAAGCTTCCCACCGCTACTGTAAATTGAGCTTAGTAAGCTCCTTCATTTTTACACTGCTGTTGATATCTTGAATTATTTACCTTTCATTGTGCTTATATCAAAAAAGTGCATTTTGCCTGTCATTATCTGTTCTACTGATTTATTGCTCTGAATTCATTATCCAGCTAGCTGTTGGGTAAAGTAGTGTATTTTTACACTCTACCAAGCACTTTACATCAAGAGGTCAGTGGATTTCCCATCTAGTGCACTGGTAGGTAGCCTGGTCTGTTTAGGTTGGAGAAACACTTAAGATTTCTGCATGTAGTTTTACTGTCTGGAGGGCGTATTAATCAGCTTTTTCTTGTTTTTAGTGCCTTTATAAATTCTGTGTAGTTGAGTGGCTCTTGGCTTATTTATACAAAACAAAGTACTTTTGAGTAATCACACTTTTATAAGCTGCTTAAAATACACTGCTGTATCAGTATCTTTAAATTTATTTGTGGTAGCATTTCATATCTTTTAAGTTTCTTTGTGGTGGCATTTCCCTCCGGACACTCTTTTACTGTGCTTTTCATTAGGAAGACTAGGATTATTTTCTAGAGGCAGTAGGTGTTTACATGGTCTATCTCAGTTTGGCAGCACACAGAAGGGCTCTAAGTATTTTTTTGCACGTCTCTTATATACTGTGAGTGTACTTTAGCAGTTTCAAAAAATACACTGTTTGCTGCTGCCTTAAGTATTTAATTGAAATGTATTGCAGTGCATCTGTTAGTTGTAGGTAGTTTGTGTGGTCTTGTTATACTTGGGCTCCAAATTGGTTATTCTACATTAAGAAGGTGTTTTTCTGCACCCTTGTCATGGAAGTGTGCTGATCTAACGTGTCTGAGTTGGGGATTGCTGGTGGAAGGCTTATTGTGTGCTTTCCTGAATGATAATTAACTTGTTTCTCTTTGCTTGTATTTAAGCCTCGCATTAGCATGATGCTGCTCTTCACTCAGCAGCAGTTAACAGTGCCCTGTATAGATACAAAGCCTAGAAACAAAGATTTTTTTCCTAAAAAGCTGTCACTGTAACCCTTCCAAGCTTTTCTGCTATTCTAGGAGCAACTTGGTTGCACACTGAGCAGCATTGCCTTATTGATCAACCTTAGTCTGCACAAAGTATATGTCCCTCTTGAAGCCTTGGTGCTACCAGCACAGTCCTGTCAAATTAACCCATTCCATTCCCTAATAAAACATACAGTAAGAGCCTGCTATCATGGACAGTAGTGCTGTCATGGACAGGTAGTTTCCTATCATCTCTCTGGCCAGCATGACAGACATGGGCATCCTGAGGCAATGTGGTAATTGTCTCATGTATATTGACAACCATTTCTCCTGAAACAAACAAATTCTTTATATGAGAAATGTAGTTACACTATGAAATTGCAGACAAGACTCTCACATAAGGACAAATTGAATGCCAAACAGGTTGTCAGCACAAGCACACTTCCCACACTAAATGAGGACACTACACATAAACCCACATATGTGGAGGTGCTCACAAGTAACTTATCAAAAGATCAGAGGCCTCCCAAATGGAAACCATTTACACACATAATGCAGAAAACTACCGCAAAGCATAATAATAAATACTCAGTGTCTTAACAAATAAGCCCGTAAGGCATAACATCACAAAACCTATTGTACTGGTCATAGGTGACTCCATTGTTAGACACATGGATGTTCCCCTCACCAGGCTAGATAAGTAGCAGGTTATGGTTAGCTGCCAGGATCTGTCAAGTAACTCAAGCACTTAAGTCACTCAGATACAAGTACCTGTATAACTCTGTCACAGTCCATGTAGAGGTGAACAACTTGAGATGTACTTGACTGGGCATTATGAAGAGAGACATAACTGAGCTCTCGGGTTATATGTCACAGGTAGGTATAAGCCTAGCCTTAAGCAGCATTCTACCTTCTCCAAGGATGATGCCACAATGCAAACAAAAAATGATTGACTTTAACAATCACATTAGCTTCTGGTATCACTCCAAAGAGATCCAATATCTGTCAGCCTAGGAAGACATGGTTGACAGGCCATACAGCTTTGCCCAAGTTGGTCTGCACCTGTGGGCCCTAGGCTTTTGGATAATGGCAAAGGCCTTAGCCACACCTATTGTGCCTTTTTAGACAATGTCAAAATAACCAACCTCCCAACATAACAAAATCCTCTCTAGGTAAATTCAAGGTACTGCTGCTTAATGCTAGGAGTCTAAACAAGAAACTGCTCTCCCTGGAAGCACTCCTCACTTTGGAAGATGCTGATATCTGTGCAGTCACTGAGACATGGTCAAATGTGTGGAAAGCACCCCAGCCATGATGGGCTACAATGCCTTCCATACATTCAGATCACAAACTGTGAGTGAAAGAACCAAAGGAGTAGGTGCATCCATCCTCATTAAGGATAAGTTCACCTCGAGACTGGTCAAATAGTATGACTCTCTTGAGCTACTCCATGTCCAATTAACCATAGGCAAGGCCCCCTACAACATCATAGCTAGCTCTAGATCCCCCACCATGAAACAGGAAAACCATACCACATACCTGGACATACTGGAGTTACTTGCCATACAGTCCAACACCTTACTCATGGGTGATTTTAATTATCCTACCATCGACTGGAAAACATACACAACCACACACATGCTGTATCTGTGGTTCTTGGACTTTGTCAATGCAAATGCTCAGGAACAGCTAGTCAGCACACCCACAAGAGGTTTGAATGTCCTGGACATAGTACTCACTAACATGGGAGAGCATTTCACCCTCCCCTGTGTGATGTCCTCTCTGGTAAGGCCGGACCATAAATCAGTCTCATTTGTTGTAATTATAAGACCAGACACCCCATCAAGCTCAAAAATGCTTAAGAATTTTTCAAAGACAAATTACCACCTACCGAGTGATGGTATAATAAGTTTAAAGCCCCCTTGAATGCATATGACATGGATTACTATACAGAGGTGTACACCAATGCCCTGTATAACCACTTAAAAAGTTCTATAGAATCAGCTGTACCTGACTGGACTAAAACCAGGTCATGTCGAAAAAACAAGCCACCCTGGTGGACCCCTAGTATAAACAGGCTATACAAGAGGAAGAAACTAATGTCCAAGAACAAATGGGAACTGGCTCAGCACTGGTAGAAATCTCTGTCTAGCTTAAACACATTAGAGACCTTGTCAAGTTCTCCATAGCTAATTATGAAGCAAAAAATGCCTCCATAGCTAAGGATAATCACAAGGTATTCTTTAACTGTGTCAGAAATCTAAAAGGGAATACCAGGCTGTGCTCTGAACTGGTTGTGAACGGCATCACCCATACTCAACCAAAGGTAATAGCTAACCTGCTAGCTGACAGATTTAGAGCAAACTTCACCCTCCTGTCCCCTCCAGTCATCCCCCAAAGTATACATGCGACCATCCCTCAGCCTATTATCTTAAGAGAGCAGGTCATCTCAACACTCTCCAAGGCCAAAAACATGGCATCAGTGGGACCAGACAGCATCATAGGTTTATTTTGAATAAAGTAAAACATGACCTAGCAGACCCACTTGGATCCCTGTTTAACCACCTATGCACTGGCTATGTTCCAGAGGAATGGAGGACCATAACAGTAATCCCTCTGCACAAAGAGGGACCAATACCTGACCCTGGAAACTATAGGCCCATAAGCTTGACTAGCCTCATATGCAAGGCAGTGGAAAGAATCATTATGGACTTTATTAACAAGGACATAGGTAATCTCCAACTTCTAGACCCAACCCAGTTTGGATTCATTAAAGGGAGATCATGCCTGTTAAACATGTTTGACTTCTTTGAGAAAGTCACCAAGGCCCTAGACTATGGAAGGACTGTGCATATCATCTGTCGTGACCCAGCCAAGGCATTTGGCACAATCCCCCACTCAGGTATTATAGAAAAACTCTCACAGTTGGGAATTAACACCTACATTACCAGATGGTAGCCAACTGTCTTACTGCCAGGAAACATACTGTCAAAGTGGGTGACTTCATGTCTAGCAAAAAAACAGTCACCAGTGCCATACCGCAGGGTTCTGTGCTGGGCCCTTTATTGTTCAAAATTTATCTCTCAGAAGTGCAGGCAAACTTGGATAGCCTGTGGCTGACCAAGTTCGCTGAAGATTGCAAATTGGGAGCAATCACTGAGTTCCCCAACAATGTTAATATACTGAAGACAGGGTGAATGCAAACAAATGATTGGTTCCAAAGCCACAGATTAAAGCTAAATGCAAAAAATGCATTATTATTCCCTTTGGGAAAGCTAATGTCCCTGCTAATTACATTATAGACAGCACATCCTAAGTGTAGACCCAGTAGTATGTCATCTGGGTACTTAGGTTGATAGCAATCTGAGCTTTGACCACTACGTATCCACAGCAGTAAGGAAATCCTTCTATGTGGCACATGTTATAAGTAAAGGCATCACATCTAGATCTAATGATGTCACAATTCCTTTATACTGTCTTCATCAGACAAGTAACTGAGTACAATGCTCCCTTTTGTATGTACCGCACCAGACACTTGCAACAATTGGACAGAGCACAGAGATTACTCACCAAGAAATTACAAGGTACACAAAACAAGTCTTAAGTGGAAAGACTGAAAGATCTGTCACTGTATTCTGTCTCCTACAGGTTTCTAATGGGTGACCTGTGCCTGGCTTATAGGGCAGTCTCTGACCCAGCCTTGAGAGACATGCTTCACATTCATAAATCAAACTGTATGAGGGTCACTTGCTCCAGGGATCTTAACCTAGCTTCTGACATGAACACATCATGCTGGAGAGATAGATACTCCCTGACCCTCTTAAACACAACCTAGATCAATAGATGGGTGACCTTAAATTCACTCCTAGGTGGCTTCCATGTCCCTTCTGGACAGAGGAAGTCAGTATACTACCATAGACCCTTACTTCTGCAAACTTCACTTGCCTAAACACTGACAGTTGTGGCAGCTCAGGTAAATACGGCAAGGCTTGTAAGGGCTGTATGGCCATTAGCCTTGTAACCTTCTATGAATCTACAAATCATTTAAATAATTCCACATTAAAGAGAACTATTACTAATGCAGAGATTGCTGTTGGCAAACAACTTTACATCTCAGTGCTTTATCTACAAATGCAGCACCTGTGGCCCTTAAAGACTAAATTTCATATGTTGCATTATAACTTGATGTGCTGGTAATATTGCCATAACATTTTATGAACTAGAACAGCTATGCAATAGGGAATTACTGACAAACAACAGAATCATAGTTACTAGGCATGCGGCCCAGGAGACCATTAAGGAGCCTAGCTCAAAGTCTTAATTGCTCCAAATAACTGTTTGGTTAAATGACTTGCTCAGTCTCACTCAGTGTGCATATGAAGGTGGAAATATTCAAACCCTGGCTGCACCATTGCCATCGTAAGCAGCTCATTAACAAGTTGGAGCTTTAGTTCTCTGCGCCAACTGCCACAGTAACAGCTTTTAACTATGTGCAAAAATCCTTTACAGTCCAATGTTGTAGAGAAGACTGTATCACAGTAATATGCAACTGTAAGTACGTAATGGATAATGAAGATCAGATGATTATGATCATCACTGCAAATGATGCAGACCATATGACCTGCCAAATGTGAATCCCTTTGCATTTGCTGGTTGTAAAGAAGGCACTGCAAAATATATTGTTAAAATGTAACACAACTAGACTACTAAAATGCAACATGTTTAGACTTTATTATTACACAATCCAGGCCAATTAATGAATTAATTCATTCTTTATTGCAATGAATAAAGCAAAACAATTAAAAACAATATAAATGTTGCAGCAGCTTTCATTCAGTAACCCACAAGTCATTGTTAACGTTGATCTTACATAAATATAGTTTTGTTAGAATAGATCCTGTATAAATATAGTACTGTCTTTCCATAGGCTTGAAAATGTATCCAGTTGATATTATATCTTCATTTTATATTTTACATTTTTTGCATGCAGCTTTAGTAAATGTAGTTTAAATGGAAAGGTACAGATGAGCTATATTGAATGAATAACCTTCAGGCCAACACACTGCTAAAGATAGATTTGCAGAACTCACAGTTTCTCAAGGAAAACTTTTGTCAGAGTGACCTTACAGGGATAGACAACTAGGAAACATTGATAGATGAGACATCTGAAATAATAATAATAATAATAACAATAATAACAATAATAATAATAACAAATATTTTTGCTGATCTGGATGGTGCAAGGCCTGGGACTCAGGGTTAAGAAGGCATGCAAACCTGACAGAGGAGTTTTACATAAAAGTCTGGTATAGGACATGTATATTTAGATGGCACAGTGGTGCAGCAGTTAATGCTGTCACCTTACAGCAAGAGGTTCTCTGGTTCAATTCTCAGTTGGGGTGCCTTCTGTGTGGAATCCTCATGTCCTCACTGCATTTGTGTGGGCTTTCTCCAGGTGCTTTGGTTTCCTCCCATGGTACAAAGACATATGTCTAAAGCATTTCTCCCCAGGTCTGTGCTTAAAATTGGCTCGTTCCAAGTCAGACTTTCCCGGTTGACAAATGTTAAACAAGTAAATATTTTCATGACAGAAATTCAGTTCTTGGTACATTTTGATTCAGTTCATCAGTTTGTTTAGTGAGCACTGTCAGTGTCGTTCAAGACACTTTATAGAGATATAGGACTATCTACGATTCTATTTTCCATTGTAGTAACATCATCCTTGGTAAGATTCATAGGTTGCTATTTGTTGTTTTAATAAATGCTGCTAATGCTGCTAATCAACTATGATAAGTTCCTCAATGACTTTCGTGCTGAAAGTGCTTTGCAATTTGTAGCAGTGAGATTTGGCACTTTTACTGTCATCCAGATAAATGTAACAGTCATACAAAAATCAGACGTATCACTACATACAACATACTGCTTTTTTTGGGGGGGGGGCTTACATGTTTACAGGACACCTACATCTCATTTTTGACTTCCTACATGAATGGCTGATAATGCAGTATTGTTGCAGTTTATACCTCCAGAATCAATAGAGATGGATTGTGGACAAATGAGGCTCTATGCAGGTTAATGAATCAGGCTCCTGCCAGCCATACCAATATCCCATTATTTGGATTATCCAAATGTCACACTGTTCAAACCTATCAGTGTACATACTATTTTCTTCATTACTTTTACAATTCAACATCATCCCTCCCTTTCCCATTTTCTACACAGGGTTGGAGTGTGGCAACAACTGTCACCATCTCTCTCAGCTCATTGCCACTCTCCTACCTTCGCTGGTCTTCTCAAACACAATCCATTCATCTCTTTGTTGGACACCCTCATTTCCTCCTGCCTATCTCAAATCTTCTTCATCAGATTGTCTTCTGTTTTTCTGCACATATGCTTGAACAACCTAATCTGCTGTCCTTGGCCTCCTCTACAGTTAGAGCTTCTTGGACTTCTGCTTTGATGTTCTCATTTCTTCATCTGTCCCACAGTGTGCATCCTACCACATGTCTCTGGCAGTTTGGGTGGAAGGATGCATCATATGAAGAAACAATTGTAATTATTACAGAGATTTGGATTCCATTTAAAGCTTTTATTTAAATTTTTATAGAAAAAAACACTGACATTTTCAAAACAAAACAAAACACACATATTTCAAACAGTCTTAGCATGAGAAACATTAAATGTTTCTTCCCTTGAAACTCACATTTAGTGAAAATGCATCTGACAACCCATTAAACTATAAGAGACATGCTGGAATTCATACTCACATAGCACATACTGAATTACTAATTAGCAGCTATGTGAAGGGTACAGGAATTCAAAGACAAATAGGTAATACATTTATTAACAGTCTGGGAGAGCCTACTGAACCCAAATGTCCCTTTTCAGGACCAGCCCAGGAGTACTGTCTGGTGAAGTAACTTGGCCAGTCACAAATAAGACAAATGAAGGCTGAGGGAATCATACTCTATACTACAGGAAGCAGATATTTAACTGCTCATAACCCTACTCATCTGCATCAAGCAGTAGACAAACCATTGTATACAAAACTCAATGTATTTCACACCTGTGTGCCTGCAAAAAACAATCTAAATTAAAAATGTATTAATAGTTAAAATATTAACATTAAACTGTCAGCATTCAACAGAACAAGGAAACCATGGATCACATCCAAAGAGCATGGCTCTTATGATGATGCTCCTTTTTACTACAATTCATTTCCTTCCTTTACAGCATAACTACTTTGGTTCATAGGTAGTCACTAGGCTTGCAGTCCAGGGGACCATTGAGGAACCTAGTCCAAATTTTCGATTTGCCCCAAAGCACTGTTCTGTAAAACTAAAAGCAGATAACAGTTGACTACTGTAAATCACTTAAAAGTTAACAGAACAACAGGTCTTGCATCAGCATGCATTTTGCAAACTACAAAAACAATGAAAACAGATTTGAATGACTGAGTCTGACTATAATAATCCTCAATGATTTACTGAAGAAAGCAAGTTAATAGAGGCTTGGTGTGGTGGATTAAGGCTCCTGCCTATTGCAGTTAAGGTGCAGTGTTTGATTCTGTCTATTTACTGTGTGCATGCACCTTTTATAGACACACACACACACACACACACACACACACACACACACACACACACACACACACACACACACACACACACTGCTTACCTTCAAATAAAACAACTTTAACTCATTAATGTCTAGATAGTATGGATTGTCACACCTCTAAAAGTCTACATACATCCTTGTATTTCAGAGTATTCTCTGAAAAATCAACCTCAAAAGCAGAAGATAAACAAATGTAAATATTTTGCGAACAATAAAAAGCTATTAAAACTGTATAAATAGCAATATTATCAGTAAGAAGTGTTCTCTGCAGTGATAATTGTCAAGGCATTCATAGTCTATCCATAAATATTATAATATATTATTAAGCCACACAAACCCATAGTTATATTTTTGGGACTATATTATAAACCTGAAAGCCGAACTAAGTGAATACGTTTACATCGACAAATAAAGGTTGATGTACGAAATGAGTGAACAAAGTAATACTTTGGTTAGCCAGACATAAGCTTTCACCTGACAGCAAGAAATCCTTCCCTGAGTCCACATTTATTTAGATATTTACAGAAATATGAAAACATATGCTTATTTGTATAATTAGCAATAGAAATAACAGTGAATATCTCTCAAGATGTGCAGCTTAAAGTGCAAATATAAAAGGCAGTTTTCTTCAACAACATCTAAGGTTTCTCTTGATGCCATGTATCAGTTTTTAAGTCACTTGTTTTTTCAAATATTGAACACATATGAAAATATTGCTTATTTTTATAATTACTAGCAAACAACTAACGATATCTTAAGTCAGTGTGATACAGATGGACATTGACAATTAATTTTCCTGTCTCTCACCATGGTATTTCACACTATACCCCTCAACAGCATGTAGGTCTCTCAGTTATAAAAATATGAATATGAATATGAAAATATTATCCACTGCAGGACATCCTAGATTATCAATCTTAGTGTCATTTTATTAATATATCCTTGCTCTTTCTAATATTACTAATTATTAACTGGTAAGTCACGTAGTTAAAGAAGCCAGATCCAAAAAAGATCTGGATGCCATCAGGAGCTATGGGTGTTCACTGGAAGTATACAAAAAAGATGCTATAGGTGTGAATGAGTTGAATCCTACAGAGCATCACAGCACATTTCCAGTTGGACTGAATTCTGTTCACAAGTACTACTGGCTGGAGGGGCTGGGGGTTGAAGGTGAATCTGCTGCAACTTCATGTACTGGCAGTCTGTTAAGAGGGGGGGCATGGTAAAGGGAAAGACTGGCTATTCTGCCATAGCACAAATGAGCTGTAAGTTTTTTAATTGGGGGGGTCATGGGCCCCCTTAAAACTATGGACCTGGGTGACTAATTGTTTGGCCTTATAAAAATACACCAGTTGGAGAAGTACATCAAGCAGGTCTAGATTTCCCTGACATCATCTGACCAAAAACATTGGCTCAAATAACACAAATGAAGATTTTATTTTTTCAGCTTGCACATATGTTGATATATGTACAACTTAGTTTTAATAATATAGAATAAATAGTAAGGTAAAGCTGCTTCCACAGTTCCCTTTTATTGTAGATTATTGACAAATAAAACAGTAGATTTTGGCAATTTATTTATTTATAGATTCATTAACTAGGTTGGCTGCCTGACCCAGGCTTGAAGCAAGTATAGAATACACATTTAACAAGTTTTCAGAAATACAGCAAGCATGCAGTTTGAGTTTGTGGGAAGTACAGTTTGTTATGAAAATAGAATTTATACAAATAAAGTTTATAGCAAATTAATTTGAGGTCTTCACATTATTCGCCCCTGTACATGCCAACCATCACGCCTCCCCATTCAGACTCAAGCCCATTTGTTTCCTTGTGGTGGGGATCACTGCTCTGAGGGTGGGAGCATCATTCAGGCAGCCATGAATGTTACTTGTATTCTCATCAGCATCCAGGCAATGAGAATATATTTTACATTAAGCCCTATTCCTGCCCCTTATGGTGCTGTGCACCCAATATCTCACTATCTGTGTCCTGCTGTCACCAGCTTAGGTAACTACAGCACACATCTCCCCAGATAGTGGCGCATGCTTTATATGTTCTTTGTACCCCTGCCATTAGCACTGGAGCAGCAGAAGAAACAGTTAGCAGCCATCACACCCTTCTCCCAGAACGGGCGTACCATTGCTGCTCATTTTCCATCTCCCCTTTGCTGCTGTTCCCACGCCCAAGCCACTACTCAAAGTCTGGGTATTGGGGTTGAATTCAGGGCTTTATCTCTCTATAAAAACACTACTCCATGAAACAACTCACCAAAAAAAGAAAAAGACACACTGAACAACTGGAGAAATAATCACCATCCACTTTTACTGTGTTCCTAGTACTTCGGCATTGAGCCTTCCAGGAAATAATCATGCACAAGAATGGTGTACTTTATATACATTTCACTACATTCATTATTCAGTTTAATTATACAAAAATTGATCAATTAATCAGTGAGTCAAGAAAATTAAAATCTAAAGTGCATCCTGAGCAGTAAAGTGCTTCAGAAACATTCAAAGTGCATCAAAACATATAAAGTGCAACCCCTTACATTCCTATAGCATTTAACATTATAATTTAAGAAGTGAATACAAAAGCACTTATGCAGCTCTAGATTAACAAATAGTAAAACGTTTTGCCCTACAATAATGAATGTAGTGAAATATATATCAAGTACACTATTCTTGAGCATGGTTATTCCCTTGAAGGCTTGATGCCAAAGTACTAAGAACACAGTAAAAGTGGATGGTGACCGTTTCTCCAATTGTTCAGTGTGTTTTTTTCTTTCCTTGGTGAGGTGATTCGTGCAGTGGTGTTTTTGGAGTTTTCTGATAGTATGTCGGTTACTGGAGCTTCGGTTGGTGGAGACATATCCAATTCCATGTCCAGTTCAGTAACTACCTTTCTTTGCTGTACAAAAATGTGGAGGGAAAGGTATGAGAAGGTGGCTGCTTCTGATCTGTGGTCTTGTAATGGACTGGGAGATCAGCAGACAACCTGATATGAGAGACTAGAACGTTTGCTTGTAAAGGAGGTGTCTTTATATTATGATACCCGATTGCTGGAGAAATATATCAGCCTGAATTTAACCCCTCGGGGATAAGGGTGGACAAACTTCCTGCTTCTGAATTTTCTGAAGCTGATTTATTTGAGGAGTGGAAGAATATCTCTTAACAGTGTACTTTAGGGTGGCTTAAAGTACTTGTCAAACGTAACAATAGACTGCATGAACAAGTAATAAATTAAATTTTGGAGCTGCAGGACAAGCTTAAGGGGGAAACTACAACTGCCGTACTTAATAATAAAATGAAGGACATTCATGTGAGAGTGGGCAAAGCTGAGGCTGAAATACTTGAAAGGAAATGCAGTAAACTGGACAGAGATGATCATGATTATAGGAACAACCTCATCTTTCAGTGGCAGAGAAAACATAGGCAGAGCAGGTTCACCTTAAAAAATACGGCTATGAGGTCTCGGAGTTTGTGAGAGTCATCTTTTTCATCCACAGAAGCAAGCAGCAGCATCAACAGCAGGAAAAGTGTTTCATTTGAGGAACTGATTGAAGGAGGTGTCCAGCAGGGCGAGCAGAGCAGTGTTCAGAGGGTAAGCCCACAGCAATCGAAAAGCAAGTGGAACCGGGAGTGGCAGAACAGGAAGAAATGAAGAAAATCAGAGAATTGAACATTTTGGACTTAACATTACAAATGATGTTGTTGTCACATGTAATGAGGAGCATAGTAACAGGTATGTCTTGAATAATGTAAATAGTTCACATTCAGTGAGTCAAAGTGAAATGTTAAATATTATTAATCTATCAGATTTGCAGTTAAATGATAACAAGTATAGTTTACTTCTGAAAGGAATGACATTTGTGCCTGCATATTTTACAGCTTTGGCAGACATAATGTTAGAAATATGTGCTTTTTTGTTGCAAACTACATTTAAAGGCATTTTTTTCTAAAACAAATTCAGAAAATGCAAACGGTAATGTAATGTGCAGCATTGATGAGGATGTGGAACCATTGCTAGATTTGTCGCTGCATGAAAATGAGTTAGTGGATATTTTTTGCTTATGAACAAGAGCTTAAAAGTAATAGGGACAGTGTTGGGGGTGGTTTTTCATATTACACTGGCTATGGAAAATTTTGTATTCCTAAGGTTCCTTATGTTAACACTTTTCATCCGCCTAGAACTGTCTCAGCCATAATAAATTTTGAGAAGGTATTATACAAACAGTTGCAAGTTGAATATAAGAAGTTCTATGACAGTTATAAGCCCCATAACTTGAATAAGCTAAAACAGAATGCATTAATGCAGTTAAGAAGCTTGAATAAAGATTATGGGCCGGATTCATGAAGGCTTGCATGGAGTCTAAGAGTAGTGTAAGACAGCAGACAGGCAATATGTCTGCTGAGCGATTCAGCAATAGCTGGCAGGGGCGTGCATGAGAGCTTCTAAAGCTACTCTTGCACGGACAGTGTTATGGTATGCAAATTACCTCATTTGCTGCTGAAAGCTATGCAAATGAGGTAAATTTGCGATCCAGGAAACACTAACCTGTCCGTGGAAGAGTAGTGTTATTTGCAGAAATGCACTCCATTGGTAACGGAGTACTGTTCTGCAAATAGCTAAACAGAGCTATGACAGCTCCAAATAAAGGATGCATCTAGTTGAGGAAGCATGCCAATGGCCAAATATAAGGCCATTGGCATTTGCAAATGTTGTAAATCCTTAAAATCCATTTTTTCCCCTGATCGCCGATGTTTAAGCATAGCGCAGCGGCGAGCAAACGTGCTGCGCTTTAAATAAAATGAAAAAAAGTGAAAAATAGCCACAAATGGGCATTTTCACTAAAAAGCTTGTTCTGCCATGCAGGGGAATGGCAGGCTGAAAACAACATGGCCACTATAGTGGTTGCTAAGGGGGGGAAGCTCAGTGTGAGAGATGTAACCTGGAATTAGTAGGCGATCCTATGCAAATGAGGATAAGGATAGTGAATCCCCATTTTCCCCGGCATGTGAGCCATGTCCCTAGAGTGTAAGTGTAGGAGTAGGGGAGTAGTAGAGTAGAAGATAGGTGACATCATGAGGGGGTATGTCTGAAAGACTGTAAGCTGATTGGAGCACAGTGGCTTGTGTTTGCCCTGAGTTGCTCAGGATTGCAAGAGGCGTGTCTACAGTTGTCCTAGCTGAAAACAAGAAACCAAAGGTGTACGCCATGGATATATCTGAAATTTCTTGTAAACGGGCACACAGGGTGTGTGTGTGTGTGTGTGTGTGTGTGTGTGTGTGTGTGTGTGTGTGTGTGTGTGCTTGTTTGCGCGGTGCTGCCTGTTGTGGAAACAGAAAGGGAAAAAGGAAGGAAAAGAAGTAGTAGGAAGTTAACCAAGGAGAACTAGCAGAGCTGCCAGGTGAAATATATCAGAATCAGCCAATTACACAGGCAGTAGACTAGCCCAGCCCAGCACTTTAAACTCTGCAAACAGCAGTCTACCCTGTTTTTCCCAATAACTCTGCAACACTGCAGTATACAAAGAGTGAAAACTTAAAAAGCTTAAGTCAGACAAAATGTTAGGGGCTGGTATTGCTATCATAAACCAACATGTGCAAGGTGCTGAAGGTGGTGATGTTGTGAATGCTGCTGAGCAACCCACAGTGAGGAGACGGAGAAGAGTGTACAGACCCAGGGTAACCTATCAGGGGCTACATGAGCTGGAGATAGTGGAGAGCTATAGAGTGGACAGAGACCTCCTGCAGCAAATTGTTGAGCTGTGCCAGCCATGCCCCACACACAGAACCAACAGAGGGGAACCCATCCCAGTGGATACCAAGGTATGTGTTGGCCTATGAGTACTAGCTACATGTACCTTCCAGAGACCAACTGGTGATATGATGGGGTTTCACAGGCATCAGCATCCAGGGTACTGCACCAGTTCCTGGATGCCATATCAGCACATGTCGGTGAGCACGTATATTTCCCCAATTCCAATGAGGCATTGGCCAGCAATATGCGTCTTTTCCACCAAATAGCAGAATACCCTGAGGTAGTGGGTGCAATAGACTGCACGCACATACACATCAAAGCATCAAAGCACCACCCGGTGAGCAGGGTAAGGTCTACATCAACCGCAAGGGCTTCCCCTCCATCAACTGCCAGGTCATGTGCGATGCCCAGGGCATAATAATGAATGTGTGTTCTGGCTGCCCTGGAAGCTATCACGATTCCCACATCTGGCATCTGACGCAGCTGTACCAGAGATTTGCCAATGGGGACATCCCTGACGGTCACCTAGTGGGGGATGCTGGATACGCACTGGAGCCGTGGCTGATGACACCCATCAGAAATGCACACAAACCCGAACAAGAACTCCATAATGAGGCACACACATAAACAGGAAACATTATTGAGCGTGTGTTTGGGAGCTCAAGTCACGGTTCTGGTGCCTGGACACATCTGGTGGAGCCTTGCAGTACTCACCAACTACATGCAACCAAATTGCCATGGTATGTGCCATGCTACACAATATGATCCTATGAAAACAGCTGCAGCAGGAACAGCATGGAACAGGGCCAAACAGTCCCCCACCATTGCCAAGGCCTGCACAGGCACAGCGTGACTTGGAGGAGGAACAACTTGAGCCTGCCCCAGTAGGCAGAAGGAGGCATGCCTAGTATGCCTTGGCCTTGGAAAAGAGGCAAAGCATAGCACATACACTGACTCAGTAGGAACCCTGGAAATAACACCTCTCTCTGACTCGCACATACAATAAAAGGGATGATTAACTTGACACTACCTGTTTTCAAACATGTATAGGGCGTGTACTATGTGTATCCAACATAGGCAGCCCTGCAGTACCACCTGAGGCATGATTGCCCTATTTTAAGCAATATAAAGCAGTGCTAAGTACATTTTACCACTATTTAGCATATTTAAGCACAATTGCGTGAAGCTGCGCGCCGCACAAACTAGCGCACCGTTGGGCAATGTTGGGCAATGTTGGGCAAAGTCAGGCAAAGTTGAGCAAAGTCGGGTAAACACGCTCACACCTGCTTTACTGTTCCTTAACCAGTCAGGTCTGCCCAGCAGGAAAATAAAAAAGCAATGACAGGGCTCAAACTCAGGATACTGTGCACTATAGTCACAGTACTGAACCACTAAGCCATGATAGCATTTCACTGGCACAGACAGAGCAGGACAATTGTAGACTAATGCAAACACAAACAAATGCTGTATCATGCCCTCTGAACTTCCCCCCCAGGCCTATGCAGACAGATAATAGCAGGACAGGCAGTGTGATGTGGGTTGGGTAGGCTATGAAGTCACAAACTAATATAAGTGAAATTGGAAGCTAAGATCTGTAGTACAGTAGTATGCCTCAAGCCAGTACGATAGGCAACAGTACAGACTGAAATGGAGTACCTGACATAGCAGTGCAGGCCTAGCAAATGTGTATAAGTGTCAGGTGAACCCCTCATCCTATGTACACCCACAGTAACAATCAGATGTGCCCCCTGAGTAGAAATGTACAAATAATAGTCTATGCAAAGTGACTCATGGAAGCCCTGCAGGCACAGCGTGCTTCCTGTCAATGTACAACACAAAGGTGAGCCCTGAAGTAGAAACCAACTTGATTTTTCACACACATATAGTATATATGTCCATACTGGGCATGCTCACACACAAACAAATTTAGCAAATTTCTGTCAGCAACATACTGAAAGGTCATACTGGGCATGCTCACACACTTAAATAAACAAAGCAAATGTCAGGCAACAACATACTGAAAAGTCATACTGGGCATGCTCACACACTTAGGCCATGTCTGAGTACAGCAGTGGGCCACACATATCTAGCAGTTGCATATGTTTTACCCCAGAAACCTGTCACTATTCACCAATCCTGCCTTGTGCACACAGTTATATGAAAACAGACACATATAATATATTGGAACCCTGTCATAATCAAACTATGTACCACAAGTACTTAAGTTGTTCACAGAAAGTGAAAAAGCAAAGAAGATCGATAAACCTGCAATCAGTATCATGAATAAACAATGTGCACTCCAAACATTATCCAATCCATGTTCTGGCAAAATAATCTGTGAAGGAGTCCATAGAGAACCATGATGCTTCCTTCCCCTATGTCATAAATAGCAATGTACACTCATATATGTCCTGAGTCAGTGCAAACTGTAAATGACTGACATTGCCAACATCCTGTCAGACAGGCTCATACATACATACCCCCCTCTCACTGACAAAAGGCCCTATCATCATACCTGGAGATTGTGAAAGCACAGACATCACATATAGAATGGGTAAACAGCTCCTTCCAAACCTGAAAACACGGCATCTATGGGATTACATTGTTTCCTTAGCTGTGTCATAAGTGAATTCCAGAACAAACTGACCCTGCACCTGAACAGTCTGTTGAGCCTCACCCTCTGTACAGGATATGAAACTGTTGAATGTGTTACAGCAACGTTTGGCACACTCCACAAGTGTTGGTGCACAACAGACCATGGGAACTATTGTCTTATAAGTCTATTAAGCCTGATCTGCAAGGCCATGGAGTCCATCATGATGGAACTCATAAACAGAGTTATTGGGAGCCTACAAACACCCAACCCAACCAATTTTGGTTTGATCAGGGGCAGATCATGGTTCCCAAACCTGCTAGACTGTTTTCAAGGCAGTCACCCAGGACATACATCAATGAAATGAGCTACACATGTCCCACATAGACCTTGAAAAGCCCTTTTCCAACATCCCAGACACATGTCATATCCACAAAAACAACAACCTGTGCATAAATATATATGTCATCTGATGGATTGCAAACTGGGGCACAGATAGATCACACAAGGTAAGAACTGTGGTCTCCTGTTCAAGCTGGTAACAACTGCTGTCCCCCATGGCTCAGTCCTGGGACCCCTCCTGTCTGGTATATACTTTTCAGAAATGCAGTCAAACACACGAGGGCTATGTTTAGCAAAGTTTGTGGATGACTGCAAAAAAGTTGTCATAATCGATGTTTGGGACAACAGAGACATCCCTAAAAAGGGTCTCAGTCAGACAGATGTGGTGTCAAAATTATGGCCTTGAGCTACAGTCATACAAATACCACATAGGTGCCAACACCCTAAATATGGAGGTGATAATAAGAGATCTATGGACACATGTGGATAGTCATCTCTACTTCCAGAAACACATTCACAAAGTGGTCAGACAATCATTCTATGTATTCCCACAAACTGCCAAGGTCTTTGCATGTAGGTCAAAGGAGGTTCCCTCTACTCATCAGTCATTAGACCCATCAGAGAGTACCACAACACATTTGCGATGAATCTGACTAGGCACCTGCAGCAGTTGGAAAGACCACTGAAGTACCTCAACAAGAAGATTACTGGCCTCAAACAGTTGTCCCATGCAACAAGACTGAATTTAACTCAATCTGTACTCTGTTGCATACTGTCTACTCAGGAGATATCTGCTCAACAGACAGGTCCATGTCATGGCAACACTCAGATCTGCTCTGAGTTACAGCTCAATGGCACTAAATATACAGACCCAACTGATATTGCCAACATCCTGGCAGATAGGATCAGTGCTAACTTTACCCCCCTCTCACCCATGAAAGAGCACATCTCTATAACAGAAGACTGCAAAGTTGCTGTCATTACAGCTGCACAGGTAAAAAACACTCTCCAAAGCTAGTATCACAGCATCCATGGGACCAGATAACTTCCCAGGCTGTGTTCTACACAAACTACAGAACGAACAGGCACCACACCAACGTACCATGTTCAGTCATAGCCTCACCTCAGGCTTTGTGCCTGCTGAATGGTGCACAGCAACAGTTATCCCACTACACAAGGGTGGAGACACCACAGACCCCAGGAACTAGCGCCCCATTAGCCTCGATGAGCCTGCTCTGCAAGGCCATGGAATGTATCATCATACAATTTATAAAAAAAGACATTGGTAATCTCCAAACTCTGGACCACAACCATGTTGGGTTTATAAAATGCAGATCATGTCTCCTAAATCTGATAAACGACATTGAAGCAGTCACCAGAACCGTAGACAAGGATAAGGTGGCTTGCACAGCCTATGTAGATCTTGCCATGGCTTTCAACACCATCCCCCACTCTGGAATTATAGATAAACCCACTAAACTAGGTATAAATTGCTATGTCACAAGATGGGTTGCCAACTGGCTCACTGACAGAACACACACTGTGAAAGTAGCAGACTCCAAGTATGACTTTGGACCAGTGACGAGTGCAGTACCACAGTGTTCAGTCCTGGGTCCTGTCCTGTTTTGTATCTACATCCCTGAAGTAAACTTTAACATGGAAGGTCTGTGGCTAATGAAGTTTCCAGATGACTGCAAACTAGGAGCCATAATTGTAAATACTAAAGATGTGGGCATCCTACAAAAGGGCCTCACTGAGACAGATGCCTGGTGTCAAAGCCATGGCCTCAAGCTCAATACCAATAAGTGCACTGTCATCCCCTTTGGTAAAATCTCTGTAGCCATGAACTACAACATAGGCAGTAGTATACTTAACACTGAAAGTGTGATAAGAGACCTTGGGTCACAGGTGGACAGTGGACACACCTGTGATAATCACATCCCCACAGTAGTCAGGAAATCCTTCTACGTGGCACACCTCATCACACAAGGTGTCTCATGCAGAATAGAAGAAGACATTGTTTCCCCCTACTCATCACTCACTAGATCCATAATAGAGTACAATTGCCCCTTTTGCTATGTACCTCACAAGACATTTACAACAACTGGAAAGCCTGCAGAAATACCTCACAAAGAGCATTAGCAGCCTGAAATACATGCCATACACAGACCTTCTCAAAATGCTCCAGCTGTACTCTCTCGCATATCGCCTACTCAGATGTGATCTCTGCCTAACATACAAAGCTATGTCAAACACAGAGCTGTTGGACATGCTCCATGTAAAACACTCACAATCCCTCTGATCTTCGGCCCCAAAACCCAGAGTGAAATACAAAAGGAAGGGGTTTATCCATTTACCTTTCGGATACCCACACCTTCAGGTTAGTGGCACAGCATGAGGCCTTGGAGACCATGCAAGTGCAACTAACATTGGGCAAAGCTGCTTATCAGATTGTAGCCTGCTACAGATCACCTACCTTGTTTCAGGAACCTCACTCAGTATTCCTGAGAACAGTGGAAAATATAAGGGTCCTATCAAACACCATTATATGAGGAGATTACAACTACTCAAACATTGAGTGGGAGAATTACTCGTGTACAACGTCCTTTGCCCAATGTTTCCTAGAGTTTAAAAACTCAAATGCCCTGGAACAGCTGGTCACCACACCCACTAGAGGTGACAACATACTGGACCTGATCATCACCAACATGGGGTACCAGTGTTCCACAACAGAGATAAACCCCTCGCTGGTAATATCAGATCATAAAGTAATCACACTGGACATCCACACCCCCCCACAGTCAAGGAAACCACAGTGAAGACATTTTCAAAAGCAAACCGCACACTTCCCAAGACCAAAGTGGAAAGTTCCAAAGCTCCCTTGCTATAGGATAATGCTATACAATCTGCCAAATCATTTACAAGTGCATTCTATGAGCATCTACAGGGATGCATGGATCGAGACATCACAAATAAATCCAAGATGCACTCCTCCAAAAATAAGAAACCAATCTGGTGGTCGTCGCCTATAAATAAGATATACAACAGAAGGAGGAAACGAACACATGATAGAGCAAACTTCACAAAAGGAAAGGCATCACTGATCATTATTAGGAAGAAACAATGATCGCTCATAAAATAATCCAAGGCCAGTTTCTAAAGACAAATTGCAAAGAAATGTAAGAATAACAACCACAAACCCTTCGTTAGCTGTACCAAACATTTAGGTGGCAACTCTCAAATATGCTGTCAGCTACTGTAAAATAGCAAAAAATACACTGAACCAACTTACATTGCCCACATCCTGGGGGACAAGTTCAGTGCAAACTCCCCCCCCCATCACCCCCAAAAGGGCCTGTGTCCATCCCAGAAGAATGCAGAGCCCCAGACTTCATGGACATGCAGGTAAAAACAGCCCTCTCCAAAGCTAAGAACACAGCATCAATGGGACTGAATGGTGTCCCAGACTGCGACTTACACCAGCCCCAAAAGGAACTACACCCTCACCTACATTCACTGTCCAGACTCAACCTTACCACAGGCTATGTACCCAAAGAATGGCATACAGCAACAGTCATCCAGCTCCACAAAGGGGGAAAAAAGAACCAGGAAACCATTGCCATGTAGGCCTACTCAGCCTGGTCTGCAAAGCTATGGAGCAAATTATCATGGAACCCATAAACAGAGACATTGGGGACCTCCAGACACTGGATTCTACCCAACTTGGCTTTGTTAAAGGCAGATCCTGCCTCCTAAACCTAGTTGACTTATTTGAAACAGTTACCAAGGACATAGATGGAGGTGAAAGTAGTTCACACAGCCCACCTGGACCTCACTAAGGCCTTTCAACACCATTCCCCACTCTGGCATCATGGACAAGCTAACCAGCTTGAACATTAACAGCTATGTCACAGGATGGGTGGCCAACTGGCTCACAGATCAAACACACATGTTCAGAGTTGTGGGTGCCATGTCCGACTCTAAACCAGTCACAAATGGCATCCCACAGGTCTTGGTCCTGGGACCCCACCTGTTCAGTAGATACTGCTCAGAGGTACAGGCAAGCATGGGAGGAGTATGGCTGAACAGGTTTGCAAATGACTGCTAACTGCGGTCCATAATCGACTCTACGGCTGACACAGATATCCTCCAGAAGGGTCTTACAGAGACAGATACCTGGTGTCAAAACAATGCCCTCAAGCAGAATGCCAAAGAATGCATGGTCATCCCCTTTCGATAAAACAAAGTGTACACAAATTACCACATAAGTGGTAATCCAGTATGTACGGAGAATGTAATTATGGCCCTGGGGACCCAGGTAAATAGTAAACTCTCCTTTGATGATCACATTGCCAAAGTGTTTAGAAATTCCTTCTATGTAGCCCACCTAATGTCACCTAATGTAACCCACTTTATCTAGTCTGATGATGTCACCATCCTGCAAATATACCTGTGGAAAGGAGAACTCCCAATAATGTGTATATCGCGTTGTGTAAATGCGTACTGCTCTAGTATCATAAAGTAGTTAGGTAGGGGTTTGAATCCTGCACTTGACAACTGTATGAGAGAGTGTGTGTGTGTGTATCAAACCTTTTTGGAGACTACTAAAACACCTTAAAAGTGGTATACTTATCTTTGTCAAGTCTGATGATGTCACCATCCTACAAATATACCTGTGGAAAAGAGAACTCCCAGTAATGTGTATAGCATATCGTGTTAATGCATACTCCTGTAGTATCCTAAAGTAGTTAGGTAGGGGTTTGAATCCTGCACTTGCCAACTGTATGTGAGTGTGTGTGTCTCCTTGGAGATGAGCAACCTTTTTGAAGACTACTGAAACACCTTAAAAGTGGTATACTCATCTTTGTCAAGTCTGATGATGTCACCATCCCACAAATATACCTGTGGAAAGGAGAGCTCCCAGTAATGTGTATAGCACATCATGTTAATGTGTACTGCTCTAGCATCATAACCTAGTTAGGTAGGGGTTTGAATCCTGCACTTGGTGAGTGTGTGTGTGTGTGTGTGTGTGTGTGTGTGTGTGTGTCTGCTGTATTTGTGTGACACAGTTGGTCAATGTGTTGTGGGTTTTGCTTTTACTACTGTATGACATATCACAATGACAACAGTATGTGCATTGCACGTCAGGTAGCTGTGTGGAAAATACATATACGTACATGTGAACTCAATTATTTCATAGGTGGGAACCCTGCTTTCTCCATGAACACATCTGTTATCTTTGCCAGAGTGTGCTGCTGCTTTACAGACCTTAGGTCACATCTGTATGCTTGTGACAAGCCCAGCCACTGCAGTGATCCCTGGCCTAGGTCATCCGTGTCACACACACTCATTATGGTTTCTATTGAATAGTGTGAGTGAGGGTTTATGCCTGAGGTATATTTCAGACCTGTTCAAACACAGCAAAGTCTGTCAATGATGGCTATTCATTATAGGTGTACAACAACCTTTGTGGATGTGCATGCAGACCCCTTATTGCTTATGTGATTCACCAAGGGATTTCAAAATACCTTTGGAAATGTTATTACCAAAGGAGAGATGACGTAATGCTTTGCTGTATGTACACATCGGTACCTGTTCAACATGTTGGGGGCTACTACCTATGTGGTACTGTGGGGATATTATGTTTTGTAAAGGTGGATGACTATGCTTTAGCTGGCTTATAGCTTTACAGCATGGGTTTGGCAACAGGTATCTGAATGTATGATACCCTTGTGGAGGATGTGTGTGTCATCTGGAGAATGCATTATAGGCCACAGTATGCATTTCCAGACATGGACGGACATATCCCTACTGTGTTTGCTTGTACCTAAGAGAGCTATATGCCAAACAGGAGTGGTCCCTGGAATGGGTGCAGGTGAGTACCACTGGTTACTGGCATAGTATAGTACCTGAAGGATCCAAATGTTACTGTGTGTCCTACATCTGTGTGTCAGTTGTCAAGACATCATCTAATGATTGTTTATTGTCAGGCTGTTGAGGTTATGTATACTACCAGAATGCAAACCAATGACAGATAGTAACAGTATCACCCATAGCACAGTGTCAAACCATGTCATACACACATGTGTACCCAAGTTCCAAAATGTGTGTAGTACAATGCATACTGGCCACAAATAGAAACTATGGAGTGTTAACACTGTGTAATACAGGGCATGTCACCCTGCCCATGTGTCCACTATGCACATGCATGCAGACAGTGCACCTCCACCATGTTCACAAATGTACACTTGCAAATCTGTGCTGCACACATCCCACACATACTGCCCACTCTCTAACATATGCTGCCAATACGACAAACACATCAGCCAAGTGGCATGTGGGCGGACAATACACTATTGGAATTAACACTGGTGTAAACAATACTACACTGACAATCATAGCTTTAATGCATCATGCCTGCTCAGCTACACCTTCAAGGATATCATTACACTTTACTGCTGACAACATGCTAACATTGCTATACTGCTATAAAGTCACCCTGTGCATCAGCACCATGTTAGCCTGTTCCTGCATCAATGTTACAGATGACAGGAGGTGGCACAGGTTTCATCATATGCATAGGGTGTGTTGTTGGTTTGCCAGAGGCCTACATTGAGCCATACAATCGACATGTGTGTGTGTGTGTGTGTGTGTGTGTGTGTGTGTGTGTGTGTGTGTGTGTGTGTGTGTGTGTGTGTGTGTGTGTGAGGGCCAAGAGTACTGGTATGGGCCAATGTTGATGTAATGTGTGCAGGTATGTGTTAGCCCTAGGTGTCTGGTTTATGTGTGTGTGTGTGTGTGTCTGCATGCACACAGTTCCACCATGTGGCTGCCATATACGGGGATTTGTGGGACAGCCACAGACTGTACCTGCCAGGCTTTACAGATCACCGTCTCTGGCCACGGATATGGTACCTGTGCCTGGCAGGGGTGCTACTGACAGTATCAGGTACTAAGCCAGACTGGGTACTATCCTCAGAGGTAGACATACATACACTGGACCCAGGTCCCTGCTGGGACTGGCCAGAGCCATGTGCACGTGGTCTTCTAGGACGGTCTATGGATAGCCCACCCTCAACATTGCTGGGGCTGGTACTGGCACTACGGGAGTGGCTGTGACTTGAGGGACGTCTGCGGTGACTGCCAGCTGCTGATGTTGCTGGCATACGTCCACGTTGACGTCTCAACCATCCTGCACTGTCCTGACACATGGACATGACATTGTGGAGGACATCTAATGTCTCACCCCAATGTCTATCAGTGACCTCAGTGTAATTATGGATGGCACCTGCTAGGTTACAGATACTGTCATGTAAAGCAGTGTTATGTGCCCTCTGTACCCTTAGTCCCTCTCTGGTGTACCGTTCCATATGTGCCTGTGCCTCCATGACAGCCTGGAACATGCGTGAGGTTGTAAGACCTGTGGCACATCTGCCAGGGGCATGATGGCCAGCAGTGTTCCAACGAGAACCCCTGAACATCTGCCTATGTGGTACCATTCCAGATGTCTGGGTATGGCTGCTGTGTCTGGATGCATGTGCCATAGATACCACACTGTCCTGGCCATTGCTGACTGTACACTGTCCCTCAGCTAAGGGCATTGGTGATGATGGATGTATTGGCAGTATGACTGTGTGCATGGATGGGGTGGACACTTGTGTACTGTCGATTGGTGGCCCAACGACAGACCCTGGCAAACATGCCTGTGCCTCAACACACCTATCCTCATTATCACTATTTGTGTCAGTGACATCAGGTTCCCTGCTGCAGTGAACCAGCCCAACCTCAGCACCTGTGAGAGGAAGACAGGAAACACACTTTACGACCTGTACATGTTGTCAGAACACATGCACACATGAACACATGCATACATGCACACATGAACACATGCACACATGCACACATGAACAAATGCACACATGAACACATGAACACATGCACACATGCACACAAATACACTCCTCACTAAAGCAGACACACACACACACACACACACACACACACACACACACACCACCAGCAATCCAGAACATATTCAATAGCGGTTGATGGTGGGATACAGTATCACAAGCCAAACAGTCATATCACACATGTCATGCAGGATGTGTGTTGCTCAACAGCATGCAGTGTGGGTGTAGATAGTCCTTGCTAATAACAGTATACATGGCTTTGATGCATGTGTGTTGTTGTTCAGTGATTGGCCTCACCCTGGAACGCAATGTGTACATGGACACAACATTGCTGTGCAAGTATTACAAGCTCTTCAATGTGCTGTGCACCATCACTCACAGGTATACATACCATGGCTGGATGTGTATCCGTGTGTCACATAGATGTCCATTACTGATTAGAGTATCTGTGTCTTTAGCAGATAATTGTGGACACAAGTTTAGCTCATGCATGCTATGTATACACACAGGATGAGGGGTGCGTGTATACCTGATGGAATACCATTGCTCAATATAGCCATTATACAGTAGTTATGGTGAGTGTAGAACATATTGTGTACATGCCAGTGCCAGACATGACATGGCATGCTACAACACAACTGCAACATTAAACATCACACATACCCAATGTGGGTCATGTGACCTATACACTCAATAGCATTACAAGACATATATGTGTCATTTTGTGCAAATGGTGATTGCTATGCATATTGTGTATAAGTGCATATGTTTGCACACTCACAACATTGAGGTGTATAGCAATGAATGCTATGTGTAGTACTGTGGTTACTGTAACTGGATGGGGTGTAGTACCATGAGCCATCATCATGCAGCATCATGTGGTCACTCAAGGCTACTAATGTGTGCCAGACCGGCATCTATTATGCTGTACTTGACCTGCAGTACCATGGCTACATTCACCATTTCACAGCCAGTTGTTACATGGGTTTGTAAGGTGCCCAATAGGGAGCATTGCCTAACATGAATGTTTTTTGTGTTGAAGAGTGTCGCACCACCCCATGATAGGCCTCTACCCCTCAGGTATATTATGTGTGCTGTGTGGATGACATTTGGGATACTGGAGTGTGACCTTACAGCGGGTGTCTGAATATGCCATGTGTAGCATATTAACATGTACTGCGTATGACAAAGTTGTGTATGTTGTGTGCATGTGTATCGACTCTGCCTATCCAATGTCCACTACAGTGTAGCCACAATTGTCTGGGATGCTCTGTGTATTGCATGTGTTTGAGGCAGCTATTCACGTTACTGAGATGTGCATAGTCTCACAGCAAACATGCACAGCATGCATTATGCGTAGGTGTGTTACATGTGTACATGGCCTACACCTCACCTATGACATGCACATTTTATTTGCAATATTAAATGTAGAACACACTCACCAGCATGGGTCTGCTGCCTTGCTGTCACACCAGAAGGACATACAAGGATATGAGACAGTTTGTCAGTGGCAACAACTGTGGCATTGCTACTATGGGTTTGCAATCTTACAGTAGTACAACGGTTGACAGTCATAGGCCTACAGATCATGTTCCAAATTATCAGTATTGCACAACACCAGGCTCCACATCTTCTAACTACACAGTACATATCTCACATATACATGATCTACCAATAGAGGTAACAGTAGTATACAGATATGCCATGTTACCTGCACGCTCCGTGTCAACTTGCTGGGTGGCTACAGCCTCTATGATGATACATGTCTGCTGTTGTTGTTGTTGGCCAGGAGCCACCAGGCTCAGGAGCAGCTCCTTCACTCTGGTGAGGGGGGGGTGGATGGTAACCCACCACCTGTGGTGAGCTGTTGTCTATGGACATCAGACGTACGCTGCCGGACATGTCTAAGTAAATCACTGCAGTGATGGCGTACCTGCTCATATGTCCGGTTATGCATGCCTATGTCATTTACCCTATGGACAACATCTTGCCACAGTGCAGTCCGCTCATGCTGGTCCTGGCTGGTTCTTGAGAAAAGCAGTGTGTAGTACTGAACCAAACTGGTTGTTATGACGTCATCCTCAGCAGGACTATAGGTTGGGTTGCAATGGTGGGCCATGAACCCTGGAAGACAATGAAATAATATATGTGAGCAAGTCATGTGGCACACAACATTCTACAGTACAGATATCACTGAACTGCCATAAATAGCAACCTATTGTCTGTCAGAGGATACACACTTTCAATACCACATATCAGTGCTCAACCCACAACTGCCTGACAGTGCCTGGCACGCTCTATATATTAAACCATGTTCTGCACAGCAACAAAGAGAAACCACTATGTAAGACTATACAACTGTACATGGCACACTGTATGTGACACAATGCACCACCTAGCCACAGGAGGTATATATCAAGCTAATGCATAAAGAAATATGTCATCCATTGCAATGATTGTAAAGTCCAGTTACAGTATTACCAGTATACCACACTAGTTGTTGATGGCAACCCCCTGCCTAAAATATATGCACATTTGTGAATATAGGTGGCATACAACTGACTGAGGGCATGTTACAGGCATACCCACACACACATCAGACATACATACAAGACACAAATGTATGGCAACCCAAATGAGCTTTACGTGTGTACCATATAGTACTGCATGTCAGTACTTACAAAACCTTATGCCTGAGGTGTGTATATCTGTGAGGACTACAGGGAACACACAAAACAGTGGTTCCAAGCAATGTAGACATACACCATACTGTGCTGTTTAGGCCTACAGCTTCAGGTAGTACTACAGTTCATACAGGATTTGGATTCACCAGCAGTACCAATCAATAAGCATACATGTACTGCTTTAGCCTCCAATGGCACACCCCAGTTAACACCAAGGGACTACGTCAGACCGTAGTATGCCATCTTTTGCTGGGATCAGAGCTAGGACACAAAATACCATGACAGAAACAGTTTCTCTCTAAGCTATCCCACATATACACAACTGTGACACATTCACCAACACATTTACCATCACACTCAGTCAACCTCACATAGCAATTATTGCAACAAGTACATGTGGGTGTGTATTGGTTCACAGGTAGGTAATAGGCTATTGGCCCTAGGGCCTATAGAAGCCTAGCCAGCCGGTACCCTGGCCTTTGACACCCAAATAATTTAATTTCATGTGCCCCTGTCAAGCAGAGCCACAAAGGTGATTCCCGGGGTGTATTTCCTATCTTCCATCCAATCATCAAGATTATTCATGACGAGTGCTACTGAGGAGTTTTGTTAGCTAATGATAGGTAGTTTGTTCTAGAGTATGGGATGTCTCTGAGATAGGAATTTATCCCTCCAGCATATTCTGTTTATTGAGGTGACAAGGTTTAGGTCCCTAGAGCATGTAGCTCATAGGGATTGTGATCTGTTTACGTGGAGTATGTCCAACAGCTCTGGGTTTGACATAGCTTTGTATGTTAGGCAGAGGTCACCTCTGGGTAGGTGGTATGCGACACAGTCTAGCTGTGGTTTTGTGAGACAGTCTGCATAGGGCATCTGTTTGAGGCCAGTAATACTCTTTGTGAGGTATGTCTGTGGCCTTTCCAGTTGCTGTAGATGTCTTGTGAGGTACATACCAAGGGGCCATTGTACTCTATAATGGGTTTTGTGAGTGATGAGTAGAGGGGAACACTGACCTCTTTTTCCCTGGATGACACACCTTTTGTGATGAGGTGTGCCATGTAGACAGATTACATGACTAGTGTGGCACTGTGATTATCAAAGGGGAGACTACTGTCCACCTGTGTTCCACGGTATCTTATCACACTTTCGGTGTTAAGTCTACTACCACCTATGTGGTAGTTCATGGGTTCAGAGTTTTTACCAAAAGGGATGCCAATGCATTTTTGACATTGAGCTTGAGGCCATGGCTTTGTCACCAGGCATCTGTCACAGTAAATATGACTCTCTCTCTCTCTCTCTATATATATATATATATATATATATATATATATATATACACATACATATAAACATCCATTGGTGTACATATAGATATACATATAGGCACATATATAGTCCACCTTTCATGGTGGGAATATCAATTATGCGAAGGATGTGAGGTATACAGTTATGTAATAATATTGCACAGTCTTGTGCGAAATGCATTGAAGGTGTTCTCAGCCCATGTAGCTTTAGCAGGCCTCACTGGCTGCAACACTGTAAACCTAACAAATCACACCCACAGCATTTAACCACCACATGTCATATACCAGCACTGTATGCTGTCTTGTTTGCCACACACTACAACCTACATACAAATATGCACATAACAGCTATCACCAACATATATATGACCACCCTTCAAAAACAGTTGCAGTATGTCCCTTGCTCTATGCACATGTACAGATGCTAATATATCTGACACAGATATATCTCTCTGTATGTGTGTGCCATACACACACAAGGTCCACACTGTTGTAAGTCCCTGGACCTCACAGCTGACCTGTTGGGCCTTGCTGCAACATGAACAGGTGTCACATGTGAGCACACAGTAATATTAGAGGGTGTATATATAGCTGCAAATGCTAGATTAGCATACTATCCTGGTACAGCATTTGCCAATGCTAAGCTACACGTTAATATGACTATCATGCATGTGTTACTCTGTCACATCCATGTTTATATAGCTGTATGCGCTACTCCTCCAAACAGCCATTGTCCACACTACTGTACAGAACACAGATAACATGGATCAGATGTTTGACATTTAATGCTGAGCTACATATGTCACAGTTATGTCCCACTGCACCCAGTTACACACTGATTTGTCCATGGCAGTAGTTATGCAGGGCATCTGTGCATAGATACGTACTGCTGCCACATATGGATGTTTCAAAGTATGTAGAGTACTCTTCAAAAACATCTGCTATATGCTAGTAAATACATATCTGTTAAATACCTTTCCTTTGTATGTGTTGGTAGTATTACGTTCCATGTGTCTTTGGCTTTTTTTTTTCTGTTGATGTGGGGGTGTGTCTCTCTCTCTCTGGCTCTGTCTCTCTCTCTCTCAATATCTGCAATGGAATGATTGCGTGTGTTGGCAGCAAGTACAGCCTGCTTTTATAGGTATCTGCACATGTGCATGTGATGGCCTCTGCACCAATTGATGGCCACCATTTGGTAATTGCATGCAGCCTGCTGTGTGGTAATTGCAGTACTCACTGTCATAACAACCCAATACTATAAATTGCTATGTCAGGTAGGCGTAGCCCTTTCAGCTTTCCAAAGTGGGGCCCATAATTGTTTGCTGTGGACACCGTTGTTAAAGTCAGAAGGTTGGTATAGTTCTTATATCTGAAGCTAGGGGTTTAGCCAGTGATTTAAATGTTGTACTCAGACCTGAATGTTGCCACTTCCAATACATAGTTGTCAGTGTAGAATTGTACTCACCCCTACAAATGCTAACACAAGATACATGGGAGTATGTAGTTTCTTTTCTACTTATACAATTAGCTGCCATACAAAAATAGTTATTGAGATGTATTAATTTGGCACATGAACTGTTTGTGAACTGCTATACTGTGAATATTAATGTACTCACTTCTGCACATTTTGTGCTTTTTTATTGTTGACATTAGCACAGGATGCTCAAGAAAACTGGACAGTTCCAGTACTGAGTATGCCTACCTACATCCTTGGTAGACCCTGAACACACAGGTATATTGTACATTTAGTTGGGGATGCAGACATACAGAGAGCATTATGTATTATTGTGTGAATGTTATCTTGCTGGACTTAAAGGGTTGCTGTGTACCTGTTAGTTTAGCAAGGCAAGTAGTCTGTCTGCATAGCTCCCAACTGTGGACCCATCCAGATGGTAGCCAGATGTTAGGCTGTTATTCTCTGTCTGTGCAACGCACAGATCTTTTCAGCACTGGTACAATGGCATTGTTACAGTCGTTTGCTACCAGTACATGGCTACATCCTTTGGTATTTCAGTGTTGTACTCCTACATAAGGGTATGCTTGTGGAACTCCTTCCAAAGCTATTTGCACAGTGTGTAACAGCAGAAAAGCTGATATACTTGTGTGTTTCTGCCTCAGCCAGGCCTCTGAAACACTCAGGTACATATTTGAACTGAGTGAGGTAAAGGTAGGTAAAAGCGAGGTACACCTTCAAAATATTAGAAACAGTAAGTGGAGACTTCAGGAGAACCAGTGCATATGGATTACTACACCTTTTCTGAAGTACAAGCGGTGTCTAACTCCTACATATTGTCATTATTCATTAGGTGTAATACTCCACCTTTCTGCCTAGTGTCAGTACTTTTCAGGGGATTCAGAGGGACACAGCTAACATATGTTTCAAAATCAGGGACATCCATGAAATGTAGTCACAGTTGGGATGTATGTCCTCTGCCCTAATCAGATATGCCACTGTTTGTCCTGCTATGATACTGTGTGGGGGTTGTAAAGTGCTGCTGTAACATCATTTACTGCTAGAATGGCTGGTTCTCTTATCACAGTCATGTAATGCAATTCCACAACAACTGCTGGTAAAGTTCCACAGAACAGGTTTTGTGTTATGGCATTCCTATTTTTCCTTTACATTCACTCATTCTGATGCATGATATATCTATTTCAGCAACAACCTGCTGTATATCTACTGTGGCTTAGTGGTACTTCATGCAGTCTAGTGTGTCCAAGGTCTGGGGTTCGAGACTGACAGAGGTGTTCTATTTTGCTGCTGAGCAGAGCAAAGGCCCTCACATGCAGGGTGGCTAAGGCACTTTTAAGCAGTTGTAAGCAGGTTTGCATGGGTTTGTGCGAAGCTTAGCAATGCTTAGCTTACCGCACACAAGCGCACACTCGCGCAAACCCACTAACTACTGCTTAAAAGTGCTTACTCCCGCTAACCCTCGTGCTCATTTCTTTGAAAGAAAAGAAAATGGGGAGATAGGACAGTGGTGAAAAAGGGGCACAAAGAGGGAAAGACAGTAGGGAAAACAGCTCGGGATGTGCAGGATGGGTGTAGGGAAGGATCATAGCTGCCCATTTCTTTTACAGCAACAGCTGTGCATATGCAATAATTTTGGAGGGAAATATGAAACCTTCCACCCCTGAGAGAGGGGTGAGGACAACAAAGTATGTTGTACTGCCAATTAAATTACATTTTATATGTCCAGCAGACATGTGTGCAAAATGGGCAGCTATGTATGGGGCGTAATTTTTTTGGAGCAGATTGCCCTTTTTTTTTTTCCAGGTGAGAGTGGAATGTGGGGTAGGGGATGTAGGTATATTTGGGGAGGTAGGTTGGGGAGGTAAACAGACAGGACAAACAAGATGCATACAGGGGTGGAATATGACACATGTGGGGGGGTGAACAACATTGATGGGGAAGGATGTTTGGAAACCGCAAGCCCATGAGCCCACAGATGGTGACAGTGGAACTGAGATCCCCACCACTGCACCTTCACAGACCAGAGGGTGGCTGTGCTGGGGGCTGCGTAGGAGGGGCAGGCTCACCCGTGAGTCACTCCACTTGTGCCTCAAGCTGGCGTAGAGGATCAGTGACAGAATGCTGGATCTCCCTACGCACCACAGCCCGAACCGTTCGGAGGGTGAGAGGAGACCCTCCTCTGCCCACACTTGCACAGGGGGGGGGACAAGCCCCATCCCCTGCAGCGCTTCCACCCAAAGGTGGCATAGGCCCAACGAAGGAGGAGGTCCTGGGCTGGGCACCAGACCTGCTGCTGCCAGGTGCCATCGCCAGCTGAGGTGGGACAGGTGGGTCCACTGGGACCGGCCTTCCCATACGTTCTATGTTTAGGAGGATTTAATGACAATATGGGTTGGTAACAGCCAACAGCATTCCAAATTAGTTGTAACAGCATGCAGTAGTATTCCCATTAACCCAACACACCAGAGTTCCAACAGTTGAACAGCAAGCATAACACATGCATATATAGAACAACAGTGGACATTCCAACAGCATGCAGGATTAATTGGTGGCAACAGGCCACCAAGATTCTGGTATTTGAACAGGGCACATGCATCAAAGTAAATGCAGATATTTATAAACCAATAGGACATATGTCCCAACAAATGTTTTGAGATTAGACATACCCACTGAGGTGTAGAATTGCATTGTTTATGCACATACAGTAGGGTGTAAAAAGATACCTCCATTAACAACTTATATATACTTATAGTTTACACTACATTCCTATTGACTGCAGGTATATATCCGCTACATGTATTATTACACTAGGCAATGTCTGTTAAATTGTGAAATGGGTTTTGCTAGTTCTTTATATACCTGACCTGTATCTGACATACAAACTGTCCAGGATGCAGATGTTACTGCTACATATTTATATATTATATTTATATTTATATATCTACATATCTAGATGTGTTCAGTTATATTTTAACAGCCCCCTACATTTCTAGCAGCACACTGACATTTCTGGGAAACACAATAACAAGCTACTCATGTGCCAGATTAACCTATACATGCCGGCCATGAACCAACAGTTGAGGACTGTATATATGCTTAAGAGCTCCTGGCACTCCTTTCATCGACTTTATATGGGCCTACCCAAGTGTGGGTTGACAGCGCTTAATACAACAGTACTATTTCTATAATGCAAGAGTACAACAACATATCAAAGAAAGTGACAGACATACTCCAGGAATTATACCTTTATTAATTACATAACACACTTTTCTAGAGGCTCTCTCATTTATTTGATGTAACAGTGCATGCAGAAGACTTATTCAAGACGTATTATACCTTCATTAATGGGTTACAACACTCTTTTTCATGCTCTCTCACTTATTTTATAGAACAGTACATGCAGTGAAGTTATTCAAGACTTATTATACCTTTATTAATGGGTTACAACACTCTTTTTCAGGCTCTCTCACTTATTTTATATAACAGTACATGCAGAGAAGTTATTCAAGACTTATTATACCCTTATTATTGGGCTACAACACTTTTTTCAGGCTCTCTCACTTATTTTATATAACAATACATGCAGAATAATTACTAACCTGCCTGGTGGTGCAGCCTTAGCAGCCTATCTGCATAGGCTTGCTGATTTGCAACACGGACACCTGCAGCTGTGAAGTAAATTAAGTGATATTGAGACATTCCTATCCATAATATAGACTACAGTAGCAATTCTTGCATACTTCATTCCATGGCTACCTACTCAGTAGTGGGGCATTTTCCATCCCACGGGCCTCCTGTATCCACTGGTTCAGTCGGTCCTCCTTGCGTCTCTTCAGGTCTGAGTAGTGGTGTCTGACCTGCTCACCAGTCCGAGTGATGCCTGTGGCACTGGTGAGATCATGAGCTAGATGGTTCCAGGCTTCCGCTTTGTATTGGGTGCCTTGGAACTGGCCCTGCAGGAGTCTCTCCTCATGATTATGGGCGAGGAGCCAAACCATTACTTTTGACTCCTCAATGCCCCAACGTTGCGCTCGAAATCGAGAGCCCTCTCCAACACCGGCCATGCTGACTGCAGATGGGAACTACAACCAGTTATGGCAAGTATTCCCGCCTATGGAGCTTAAATATGCCTCATTTCCCGCACTTATCTGTGATTGGCCGGTTTTGAGGAAACTCAGCTGAAAGCACACCTGCTTAGCAATGGGTAAACTTCTATTGATATGTATGTGTGTGTTGAAAGTGCATACATATGAAAAGCTGTCATGGCTTAGTGGTTCAGTACTGTGATTATGGTGCACAGTATCCCAAGTTTGAGGCCTGTCATTGCCTTTTATTTTACTACTGGCCAGACCGGCTAGGAGATGTGGCTGTGTTTAGCCGACTTTGCTCAACTTTGCCCAATGTTGATCTACATTGTTCGACGTTGCCCGGCATTGTGCTAATTAGCGCGGTGCGCAGCTTCGTGCAAACATGTTCTGTTTGCGCTAGTTGGCACGATGCACATCTCCATGCAAAGCTATTGCGCTAGTTAAAGCAGTGCTAAGCTATGAGCAATTATACTGAAATGTGCTTAATACTAGTAAACTTATAAATATCCTAGAATGGCTAAGTTTTATGCCATTCCCAAGGTACACAAGGAATTAAATCTCCCTGGGACACGCATAGTGTCAGGGGTGGGGGTTATCTCCAGAATATTGATATTTTTCAGTATGCACAGTTTAAAGAGCATTTGAAGCGAGTCCCTTCACACATTAGAAATGGCAAAGAGCTCATAGACACTTTGGGAGGTACTGAATGGCAAGAAGATTGTTTTTCTGGGCAACTGTTGATGTTAAGTCCTTGCATACCAATATTTCTCATCAGTGGCATCTGGAAGCAGTAGCCAGACTATTGGAGGAAGTTCCCAGAACAAGTTATAGTTTACAGCTGTTGGAGTTTGCACTGACACACAATGTATTTAGTTTTGAGGACAATTTTTTTCTACAGAGAACAGGAACTGCAATGGGGGCATCTTTTGCCCCATCTTATGCTATAATTGTTATGTTTTTTTTTTTGAGGAGAGCTGTGTTTATAGGAATACATACTTTTTGGAAAATGCTATAGTTTTCAAACACTATATTGATGATTTGTTTTTTTATATGTAGAGGGGAGATTAGTCTTTTTGAACAGTTCATGTTGGAACTAAATCAGAATCAGTATGGCATCACAGTATCCTATCAAACTCATAGACATAAGATGCAGTTTCTAGATTTGGAGTTCTTTGTGGATAAAGACAAGCTAGTGCCTTTTAAACCATGTTATAAGGAAACAGTGGCTAATCATTTTTTGAGTGCAGACAGCATTCATCCCGAACATTTACTTGATTCTCTCCCTTACGGAGAATTCAAGCACATTAGTGACGGTGTTCATGACAGAACCACATTGGATGGGGAATTTAACACTGTTAGATGCAAGTTAGCAAAGAGAGGATATTATAGCCAGGTGTTAAATAGGGCTGAGGAAAAATTAAGAAAGCAAATTGCTGGTCGGAGAGTATGGAGTCATGCAATATATCAGGGGTGTGGAGATTATCATAAAGTGGGCAAGGATGATATATTTTTTGTTAACAAATTTTCCTCTTTTTCAGCTACATTGAAGGTGTTAGTGCACAGGTTTTGGCCTATTATACAGCAAGAAGAGGAAGTGCGCAACATTTTCAAGGGCAGGGTTGTTTTTTCTTATAGTAGATTTCACAACCTGAAGGAATTATTGAACAGTAAGGAAATTAGGATGGAAATTGGTTCTAACACAGCAGGCACCTTTAGATGTGGAAGGTGCAAGGTGTGTGACAAAGTCAAGAACATTTCAGGTACTTTGATTAATTGCCCAGGGATCTTACAATTGCAGTGCCAGTGGGGTTGTTTATGCCATTGGATGTGATTCTCTACCTGTAAAGTGGTATACAGGCCAAACCAGAAGAATGGTGAAAAGAAGAATTATGGGGCATTTGGGGGATATGAGGCATGTCAGGCTTAATAATCCTGTGGCCCAACATTTCCACGCTGTTCACAATGGTAACAATATCAGTTTATTTCTTTTCTGTTTTAAACAAACCTTATGCAGTACAAGGCATGGAATATGGATGCATTTTGTTAAGGATGGAAAGTAGATATATTACTAATTTTGGAACTCTGTAGCCCCATGGGCTTAATATGGAGTTAGATTTACATGTATAGGATGAAATGTTTCAGTATGCATTATTTTATAAATGCATAGCCATATAGGATGAATGACTTATATGTATAGGATAAAATATTTAAGTATTTGTTAATCTGAAGATGTATAGGTGCACTGGCATGAATTTCTTAAACTATTAAGTTAAATGCAATAGGAATGTAAGGGGTTGCATTTTAAAAGTTTTTTTGATGCACTTTAAATGTTTCTGAAGCACTTTACTTCCTCAGGATGCACTGTAGATTTAAATTCTTGACTCACTGACTAATTGAGCAACTATTGTAGGGCAAATATTTTAATATTTGTTAATCTAGAGATTTATAAGTGTTTTTGTATGAACTTGCATTTTAAATTTTTTTTGATGCACTTTAAATGTTTCTGAAGCATTTTAATTGCTCAGGATGCACTTTAGATTTAACTTTTCTTGACTCACTGATTAATTGATCAATTATTGTAGGGCAAAATGTTTTAGTATTTGTTAATCTAGAGATGCATAAGTGCTTTTGTATTAACTTCTTAAATTATAATGTTAAATTCTGTAGGAATGCAAGGAGTTGCACTTTATATGTTTTGATGCACTTTGAATGTTTCTGAAGCACTTTATTGCTCAGGATGCACTTTAGATTTTAATTTTCTTGATTTACTGATTAATTGATCAATTATTGTATAATTGAATTGAATAATGAATGTAGTGAAATGTATATAAAGTACACCATTCTTGTGCATGATTATTCCCTGGAAGGCTTGATGCCGAAGTACTAGGAACATAGTAAAAGTGGATGGTGACCATGTCTCCAGTTGTTCAGTGTGTTTTTTTCTTTATCTCTCTGTGCCACAGAGCAGAGTAATACAATTACAGTTGTGAAACATGAGACTAACTCTTACAAAATGTATGCCAGGAAATTCAGTGTTAGGCCTGCATACCATAGGACTGTAGTTTTTGGAGTAGATAGAAAACAACAGAGGTAATACATTATTATGCCATAAAATGTTACACTTTACTGGTGAGACACATGTTTGCTATACATAGTGGTACATAACCACTACATGCAAGAAATCTAGACAAAATAAAATAATGCAAAGACATAGGCCCAGAATCATGGACAGATATTAAATATTGCTCTTATAAACCTAGAAAGTCACTAGAATAGTACATTTTGCATTTGCATACTTTTTCTGAAGGATTCAAAGCCTGAAATTCAAATGCATTTAATTATTTAGTGACTTCAATCCTCAATGATTTACCAGAAAACTAGACAATTTATGAAGAACAGACCAAAGATATGAGGCAAAATCTGGACAGTTGAGAGGTCTGCAATAGGTGGTAAATGCTTTAGGTATGTATAGGAGTAGCATTTATGTATTTAGTCATGAAAAATGCTAAGACTTCATTCCTTATTCTGAGCTTTGTGAAAAATAATGATACTCAATGTTTTACTCTTAACCATTTTTGTAGGTTGAAGTTGGAAAGTGATTCCGGGTGAAGTGGAGTGATCTTCTGAATAATACATATGTGGGAGTAAGTTTTTTAAGATGTTCAAGAACTGTTTTTCTGTAGATAAGATGTGTCAGTTTCTTATAAATGTCTTTAGGTAACTGATTCCACCTGATTGGAGCCAGATAGATAAAAATGTGTTTTGCCAATAGTCTTAAGGAACTGAGGTCTTTAGAGAGAGAGATGCTGATACAAATGTTTCATTGCAAAGGACATACGAGGATTTATAGATTATTATTTTTTTCCCTGAAGGATAGTATCCTATGTATTAATCTAAAAGTAAATGAGAACAATAGAAGTGAGGAATTGTGAGTCAGCTTCCTTTTTGAATGGTAGGACAGTGATGCTCATATTTTGAGGACAGAAAGATTAAGATATACGTGGCATTATCAGCATTTTGCAGAGAATGTGTGCTTTGAAAGGAAAGGAGAACAATCAGGGGCAGAGTATATTCCAGTCTGGGAAAAGTACATTTGGAAATAGTGGCACATGCTAGCTGTATTAAATGGCATGAGGCTGAGTATCAGGCTTTGAGCTGTTCAGTGCAAATTGCTTCAGTGTGGGTTTGAAAGAGAAATATACATCTATGATTAGTCCAAGATATTTTAAAACTGTATTAATTTGCTATTTGGGGTGTAACTGCAGAGCTTTCTAGAGATAGACTGTTTTTGGAGGCCAAACAACATAACTGCATTCTTAAACATGTTGACAGTGAGTTGATTCTTAGCCACCCAACAGAAGGTGGAAGACATTTTTTTGAAGATTTTTGCACAGGCTTAGGATGGATGGGCCACTATCGTGCAACATAATGTAATATGCATGAAAAGAGATGGAGGGGGATACTGGGTGCTACAGCATTAATAACTAACTAACTAACTAACTAACTAACTAACTAACTAACTAACTAACTAACTAACTAACTAACTAACTAAATAAATATATGGGGGCAAGGAATGGCTTCTGTAGATCCCCCAAGGTGAAAGTGTTAGATTGTGAAGTATGATTTGGGTTAGCAATGTTGAAGGTTATTTTCTGTGACAGTTTGAGAACTAGGCAAGAGAAGTGGGGCTGAAACTGAATAACTGAACTGTATGTTATGGATGACATTCTCAAAGGCATGTTTTAAATCTATGAAAACTGTACCAGAACAGCTGTTGTTTTCAATTGCTGTATACATTTTGTTACAGAGGGAATAAACTAAGTGCATTTTCTTCAACTGAAAACCATGCTACAGTCAGTGAGTATGCAATACTTCTTCATGTTTTCAAAGATATCTAGTAAAGATTGTTTTTCAAATATTTTAGTTAAGTGGCACAGAATGGAGATGGACCTATACTCCTGTGTTGAAGAAATAAGGATACTTTGGGATGGGCCTTATGAGAGCATCTTTAAACTGTAAAGGGACAACACTAGCTTAAAGGAAAAGGTTAAAATATATGCATCTAGTATGAAGATGTAAGGGGCAGACATTCAAAGAAAAGAGTGACATAAAGCTTTGGGGTGGGGTACGCTCTATTTTCTGGCTTTTAATGTAGATTTTAAATAATTTTCTGTCCAACTGCTTGGAAAGAAAGGTGAGGGTAAGCTGTATGGTTTGGGAGGAATGTGAAGAGGTTAGCAAATGGTAAACAGAAGAGGATAGGGAGGAATTTTTGAACTGGAGTGAGAGGTTGAAGTCACATTTGTTGCAAAAATAAATTTAGTAAAGTCTTTGAACAGATCGTCTTCCATATGTGTGGTTGAATGAATCCTATTTTGTTTGCTACAGTTTGTATAGGTGATGTCTTTGTTACTTTCCAAAACAGTTTATGATTATATTCTATAACTATAGGTTTCCTTCTTAAGAAGATATAATTTGCTTATGTAATGGTGAGTTTATATTCTTTCTTGAGAGCTACATAAGTCTCATGGTTGGGACCTAAATAGAATGATTTCCTCTTCCTGCACGCTTGCCTGTTAGTTTTATGAGGGATTCAATAATTAGCTAAGGGCATGATTTGCATTTGACCCTGACTCTGATGAAAGGGAGTCAAAGCTATCTAGAGCTATAGTGGGGGAAGTAGCTAGAGAAAAGGAGATCAGTTTTATTTATTTATTTATTTATTTAACATTTGTTAACCAGGTGAGTGGACTGATCCATTCACCTTTTTCAGCCACAATGCAGGCCACATAGGCAAGAATGATAAACAGAACATATAGAGAGCTGAAAGTACAATTTTTACAAGTAGCAATAATGTTATATACAGACAGTGAATGTTACAGCCAAGCAAACTGGTATGCAAGAGTAAGACAGCATAATACAAATTAAAAGCATCAATGAGGTCAGAGTAAGAAATGGCTATAATATAAATACAAGAAGTATTTGAGAAGTATGCAGAAGGAAGCAAACAGACATGTAGAAGAGTACAGCATCCCTAAGGCTAAACTAAGTCTAAAAATAAAACAAAAAACACCTACAACCTCCTCAACTATTAAGAACTGTAGCTGTCATTGAGCTTCATGCAGTGAGTCTCAAGACTAGCAAAGGAATAAATATTTAACAGTGACACTAGTGAATAGCCCATCACCAAATGTTTGTTACAAGTCATAAGGAAGGTTTAGGTAGGGAAGTTAAAGTAGGTAAGTATGGGGGAAGTCAGCCAGTATCTCAAAAAGCACCTGCATTTGTTTACCTTAGTATAGTGCCAGTTTAGGACCAGTCTATGGCAATTTACTAAGTGTCTTTTGTTAAGACTTTGGGCATTAATGTGGACTATTTTAAGGCCTTTTCTTTGGTTTGAATGTATGGAGTTGGAAGAACAGGAATTGTAGGTTTCGGAGGTTAGGGTAGAAATAATAGGGCCCACAGTTGGGGTCAGTGTCTCTTGCTGTCATACTAAGTAGAACATAATATAGTAGTAAAGCTTGCTTTTTGACATATTTTATTGATAGTAAATTTTGACTGTAAGAGAAAATGAAGTGTATAAGTGGTGGAGGGTTAGACAGGGTCATAATACTGGGTCAGATGTATACTGGGATGATCATAGGATACTTTTTTGAGTGCTGCTGGAAGAGAATTAATGGAGGATGTAAGAGCTTGGTATTGATGCACCCAGAATTATAGCTAGCTATTCTGGTACCTGGTGTTGTTTTCTGATGTGGCACTCCACTTTAAAGATAAATTGTGGAGCAAAAGCAAAAAAAAAAAAGCTACTTGCTTCATTTGTATATGGTGCACTAAAGGACTTCAGAACTTTTTTTCATGCTATAACACACTGTTTACTTGATTTCTGGCAAGCAGCTGTCATAGTTTATGCAAACACAGCATTAAAGTGTTTTAGTTCAGACCCCAAGTGCAATACCAGCATTTATGTGCCAGTAATGCAGTGGAGATTGAGCAGCATCTGCCTCACCATCTACTCCCCAACACTGTGCTCCCAGGGTGGCTCCCCCTGCACCCTACCCTGGCTATACAACTGGATGCACCACTGACCAGCACAGATAAAGTTTAGACAGAGGCAGAGGAGTTAACTTCTCTTTCGTCTGTTTATAAGATGGCCCATATTTTTTATGGGTATAAACAAAGAGGGCCTGAGGACAGCGGACAGATATTAAGTGACACAGAGGATGAAAGGCATTTACAAAAGTCAGGGTAAAAAGCAGCTTTAGCTGCCAAGAGGAGAAACAGAGGTGGCAAAAAGGGTGAAAGGGCTTGGGAAAGGTCAGGGAAAAAGAGAAGTGCAGAACTTTTAATTGTCACTTAGAGCTCAGGTGGGGTATAGAAAGGTGTTAAAAACCTTTGCTGCCACCAAAGTCTGTAATGTGACAAATAGGTGGAGAATTGAGCCTTTTCTGCCACCAAAAGCTGTCAGGCAAAGAACAGAAGAAGACAGCTTTTTTCTACACCCACAGATAAAACAAGAAGAGGATTTGAAAGTTCATCCTGCCACCAAATGATGACAAGTGGAGAGCAGAGAGGAATAGTAAGCTATTCTGCCATCAAAGGCCATCTGATGAATAATACAGTGAGCAAACAATTGTTATCTCCATAGTCTGCCAGGCGAAGAAGAGAGGGCAGTAGAGAACCTTTATAGCAACCAAATGCTGTCTGGTGAAGAGTAGATGGAAGTAGTAGTGAGCCATTCTTGCCAACAAAAGCTGAGAAGAGAGGAGAGGGGAGGGGTCACTACCTTCTACAGCCCAGATGTTACAGAAAGAAAGTAAACCCACCCCCTAAGACAGGGACGTGGAGTGGAAGATGGCATGCAAATTGCTGAATGTGTCATATTGTATAGCAGAAAGAGGTAGCGGAAGTAGAGATATTTTGCTGCTGTAACATATTCTGATAACGAGTAAGGAATGAGGTGTGTGTATTACGACTTTTAGAGTATGATGTCAAGAAAAGCTGGGAGTTAAGAGGTGATAGTGAATGTAGTTTTATGCAGTTTACTGAAAACCATTGTACAGCGGCCAAATTGGGTATAGTTCGAAAACTAAGTAATTAAAAAGGGACTAGTGCACACTAGTGCCTCATCATCTAATTACTGATGCGCATGAATGGATGAATGAGATTCCCACTGTCTCTACCTACTATCTATTGAAATCACAGCCAAGGGAATGGAATTGGCAGAATCAGCGGGAAAAGAAGACCCTGTTGGACTTGACTCTAGTCTGGCACTGTGCAGAAATGTGAGAAGTGTAAAATAAGTGGGAGGCCTCAGCCGTCGGTGAAATACCACTACTCTTATAATTTTTTCACTTACCCGGTGAGGTCAACCCCACCGGTGCTCTCGCTTCTGGCTCCAAGTGCTCAGGCATCTGGGTGCGACCCTCTCTGGGGACAGTGTCAGTTGGGGAGTTTGACTGGTGCGGGACAGCTGTCAAAGAGTAACACAGGTGTCCTAATGTGAGCTCAGAGAGGACAAAACCTCCCATGGAGTAGAAGGGTAAAAGCTCACTTGATCTTGATTTTCAGTATGAATACAGACCATGAAAGTGGGGCCTCACAATCCTTCTGGCATTTTGGGTTTTAAGCAGGAGGTGTCAGAAAAGTTACCACAGGGATAACTGGCTTGTGGCGGCCAAGAGTTCATAGCGATATCTCTTTTTGAAACTTCAATGTCGGCTCTTCCTATCATTGTGAAGCAGAATTCAAGCATTGGATTGTTCACCCACTAATAGGAACATGAGCTGGGTTTAGGCCATTGTGAGAAAGGTTAGTTTTACCCTACTGATGATGTCTTGTTGCAATAGTAATCCTACTCAGTATGAGAGGAACTGCAGGTTCAGACATTTGGTGTATGTGCTTGGCTGGCGAGCCAATGGTGCAGAGCTACAGTCTGTGAGATTATGACTAAATGCCTTGAAGTCAGAATCGCGCCTAAACATAATGATACCACAGTGCCTCAGATCTCTGGTTGGCCAGAGTAAGCTGGCCGGAAGGTCGGCAAAGAGTGCAGCTTGTCACTGGGTCAGAGTGCAGACAGAAGGGGGCCACCTCTCTCCAGAAATGCACTACACATTCGTGGGGAACCGGTGATAAATCTTTCAGTTGTTTAGTTTAGGGAGGAGGTAGAAAGTGATAATTGGAGGAGGTTCTAAATAAGATTGAAGGAAAATTAGTTTGAACAGCTTGGGTTTTGAAGGTATGGTGTAATGGTACTATTAAACTCTTGGTAAGGTAGAGTAATTTGAACTTGAAGACATTATCCGAAGTTGGTGGGGAGGGAGACATAGAGGCCTGGTGGTTGTTATTGTGATGATTGTCTATAGATTAAGCATGGAGAGGTGAGACTAGAAGGTGCCTATGAGTGAATGGATTGGATAGGGTGGGTGAGGCTAAGTTCTAGGATTAGTTATGGTTCTAGCTGGTGTGGTTTATTAAGTATAAATGTATTTATACGGGGTGGGTGGGAAGACGGTTAGGGTGGTTAACTATGCAAAGCCATGTGTAGAGAGTTTGATAATATCGAGGAAGAGACTAGTAAAGTAGAAGCACAAAAAATAAATCAGTGAGATTGGAACTCCATGGAGGCTGACAAGGAGCAGACAGTACTAGCTAAGATGAAGACAGTTTAACACAAAAGTGATAGCAAAGCAGGCGAGAGTTTAAAAAAGTACAGACTATAAAAAGGAATAATAGAAGTAAACCAGAAGACACTGAAGGAAACAGTCAAAATGACAGAAAATATCTGAGAAACAGAAGGAAACAGGAGAGATGGCAAAAACTGGATATACAAAGGAAGCAGAGTATAGAATATATGAGGGAGTTTGGTAATGGATAGAACAAACATATGGTACAGATAAAATAGGAGGATTCCCTTCCCAGCAAATCAGTCCTGAGGCTTTAAAAGAGAGAATCTCGGAATCACTTCTTCGTATTATGAAGTTCCTAAATCACAAAGTGCTGTATATGGGAACTGTGATGTTCCTCCTCTGGGCCAGTAATCAAGGATCCTCAATCCTTACACTGACACTGGTGAGAGATGTTGACTTGGAACAGAAATAGATATACACATTATTTTCAGATGCAGGTGACTGCACCAAGCACAGTTTCCCTTAAGAACACACAGGAAACATACTCAGTCTGGGGCTAGGTTTCTCTCTCTGTCTCTCCAGGCCCCCAATAAGACTCCCCACTGACACAGCTGTAGATTTGAGTCCTCAGATGAGTCTTTCAAGTCCTCCACCAGCCTCTCTGTCAAACCAGTGCACTGTGTCCCTGCTCTATGTAGCTGACGCATACACACACACACACACACACACACACACACACACACACACACACACACACACACACACACACACACACATACACCTGGGAATGGTTGGCACAGATTTACCAGTTATGCCCGGACTATTCGGTAGTTCCACCACTACCAGAACACTCCAAAGCCAACTACTCTAAGGATCTTGCAAGGCTATCCAATTTTACTGAGTACAATTAATACTAATACAAATTGTAGCGTTTGACCAATGCAGCAAGGCTTTCAGGAGTGGCCACAGTGTCAACAAATAAATTTAAGTACTCTCAAAAGTTAAAATATTCTCTAAAAGACCAGCCGCAATGAAAGGTTTAAATATGTTTAATAATAAATAATAAAATAACATGAAAATACTAAATATTTATTTGCAATAAACTCCAGAGTTTCAATCACAGGAAATATTAAAAATAACACAGATGGATAGATTCACACAGTTAAAGAAAAACAGTACCTCATTCACTGCAATGGAGCTCAGGAAGTTTGCACTGTAACTTTCAATGGGTGGAGCCTAAGCCATTTGACAGAATCAAATTATGTCCTCACATTTTAAACAAATGTTCATATCTCTGGAACCACAGCAGTTATGATAAAAGAACAAATGGCAAACTCTTCAGCCCAAACTATTTTACAGTGGTAGTATTTTTTTGGTTCTAGGTCTTAAACTGAGTTTTATAAGTTACAGTAAACACAGTAACTATTACATTTGTAATATTTTATAAACAACTTACAATATTTCTGCAACCACTCAAGTTACACACATACTGTTAGCAACATGTTACTCATCTAGCAGAGAGCTTTCATATGAGGCTAAGGAGTTCTGTCTGTTACTTGGTTGTTGAGATATTTAGAAAAATGTGAAAATTATATCTATATAAATTAATATAATAAAAACAACAGTTAACGTCTGTTTACCTGCACTAGGCAGAGGTCAAATATTAATGCAGTTTAATTTGCCATTGTGTAAGCTTTATGATGAAATCTTTCACAGCCTTGTACATAGCATGTTTTTAGAATTATTGATGCAAATATGAACAAGCAATATTTGATGCTTAGAGATGTCAGTAGGAGTTAACTGCAGATGCACCTGGAGGTGTCACTCAATGTAATAAGTTAACTTATCTCACTATATTTTCCTGACTGATCTAAACAATTACTATTTCCTGGTAACTACTAAGGCAATGCAAGATGAAGTGGGTGTCTTGTCTTCCTTCTTTATCAAGATTCAAAAACAGACTGCCGTGAGACTTCTGTCTCATCTAGTATTAAAACATTATTTCAGTGCTGGATTACAGAATGACATCACATACATCTGGTTATCTGACTCTGGTTCCCACACTACCCCCTTTCCTAGAAACTGAACTAGAATCTAACAGCTATGTGTCATAATTCACATCCATAGAGTTTTTCTAAGAAGTGTTATAGCATCTGGAAGCTAGCTATAAAACTATTTCAAAACATACACCCTTCCAGGGTAGCAATTAGTTCACCCCTAAGGACAATGCAGTAGGATTCCTAGTCCTGGTTTTCACAGACATTTTGTCTCTGGCTGTAATCAGAACTGTAAGATACAATCTTTATGGCCTAAACCAGGTAATTTAATTTCAGACTATTTTTCAAAGTTAGCTGGACTGAAATTAACCTCTTCTCTTCCAGTATCCTTTGTTAAAATATATTCATTTCAACAGATGCAATACTGTCTGACCTGTAGTTGTATATATTTTCTGTCCAGCAGGACCCACTGTTGTTACATTGTTAACAAAAGCAACTTTACAAAAACATTTTCAACACAAGGATCTATACAAATCAGTTTGATATACAAATGACATATAATTCTTTACAAAACCCCAGCTAGGTATGCTGGCATATGTTGCACATCCACTGCCATACTTCTCCTGGCATAGCTGGAAATATCTCACATCATCACATCTCTCCCCCTTTGAAGGCTCAAGCTATTTTTTCAAGTGACCCTTGAGAAACATGTTTTGAGAGACATGAGCCTGTCTGGAAAGACCTTAACCTATACCTTGTCTTGAGAGCCTATTTGCATTGGCGTTACATGTAGCCATACATCTCCCTCAGACTTCTCCTGCCACCCACAGCAAATACTGAGCACTAGACCCTCCCTATCATGATAAGGCTTTGTCATGTTAATGTGGTACAGTTTGTGCCCCTGCCTCCTACCTAGCAGGTTTACAATGTAGTTAACATCACTGACCTTCCTTACTACTTTGAATGGTCCTGACCAAGCTGCCTGCAGCGTATTGTGTCTGACAGGAATGAGATCTATAACCTGTTGTCCCACAGCATATTCTCGGTCTCAAGCATTCTTGTCATACCAGACCTTTTTCTGCTGTTGAGGTCCTGCCAGGTTCTGCTGGGCCACGCCCAGGAGCTCCCTAAGCCTTGTCCTGAGGTTTAAGACATATGCCACAACAGACTCCTTGTGGGATTCACACTCACCCTCCCACTCATCACAAATCAAATCTAAGGGCCCCCTCATCCTGAGCCCATACAGTAATTCAAAGGGTGAAAAACCTGTGGATTCCTGGGGCACCTCTTGGTATGCAAACAGAAGATGGGGCAAATATTTATCCCACTCTCTCTTAAACTGGTCTACAAATGCCCTTAGCATAGTATTTAGTGTAGAGCTTAACCTGACCACAAGACTGTTTAGTCTGGGGGTGGTAGGGGGGAGGTCTTTAGGTGCTTCACCCTACAGTTCTCCCACTGACAAGCTAGAAGGTCTGACATGAAATTGGCACCTCTGTCAGTCAGTAATTCTCCCAGGAAACCTGCTCAGCTGAAAATCTCTAACAAAGCATTTGCTAACTTCTCTGCATCGAGGGAAGATAAAGCCACCCCCAGGGCATTTAGTAGCATAATCTTTTACCCCCAGGATATACTTCTTCCCTGTGGAACTTGGGATACTAAGAGGCTCCACAATATCCATAGCTACCCTCTGAAATGGCCCCTTAATCACAGGCAAAGGCATCAAAGTAGCATTTACCTTGTCTCCTGCCTTGCTTACTTTTTGGCACTGATCACAGGTCCTACAGTACCCTGTTATATCCCTTGCAATCCCAGGCCAATAAAAGTTCTGCACAATATGTCTCTTGGTATGCTTTATGCCCATATGACCTGCAAAAGGAATGTCATTGGTAATAGCTAGAAGTGCCAGATAGTAGGTTCTAGGCACTACCAACTGCTGTATAACCTCACCCTCTAGTCCTCTCTCAGGGGGTCCACTCTCTATATAGTAACCCTTTGTTCCAGTATCCAGACTCCCATTTTCCTTGAGAATCAGGTACCTCCTTAGCTGCCTCCCCGAAGCCTCTTAGTGTAGCATCAGAGAGCTGAGCCTGTCTCAGCTCTGCCTTGGTGACCCTTCCCAGCTCCCCTTCCACACGAAGTCTGGTGTCCTCTGATAGTGTTGCCTCATTGTCAGCCTAGGTACTACCACTCACCTCTGCCCTTGCAGTCACTCTGTCCAAGGGAACATCAGTACCTACCAGTAGTTGTGGCTCACCTTTAGGCTCACTGCTACAGGGTAGTTCCTTCCCTGAGACAGCCACCTCACTAGCCCTGGCTTCAGGTGTGGGGTCTGTATGGGTCTCCATCAGGCTATGAACCCCACATGCATGTCTCCACGCCAGACTGTGTGTAACTGCATGCACAAAAGGTACCACACTACCAAAATCATTCACTATTACTGCATCTGCAGGGATATCCTCAAACACACCTTCTTGCTTGCTTCCTCTTCTACCCTCCCAGTCAAAGTGAACCCTGGCCAAAGGCATTTGGAATGGAGCTCCTCCTAAAGCTTTGACTGGAGTGGACTACCCAAGCAAGTACTGCTCCTCTTTAACCACTGCAGACTTCACAGTGGTTGTGTCAGAGGCTGTGTCTCTCTTAGCAGTGGCCTGTTTTCCATCCATGAACATAAGATATAAACTCCAGTGATTGTCTGGTACCTCTGTTGTCTCCAGACAACTTACCACTGGCATTCTGTTATTCCCACTTGCTGGCTCCCCCAACTTTTGTTCCCTACCTTGCTTCTATGGACATCTATATGCTACATGGCTCCACTGGTTATTACATTTAAAGCATATAAACCTTTATTCTGTCTGTGTACTTGAACCAGTGGCTTCCCCTGCTACTGGTGGACTCTGTTGGGGTGGCTTACACTGCCCACCATGGGTTCCCTTATATCCATGTGCAGCAGTGGGTATCCCCTTCTTGCACAGTGATACCCTGCTTGCTAAGCAGTGATTCATTTTTTTCCCATCCTCATCTGCAGAGTTACCCTCCTGGTCTGCCAACTAGATTCTCATGTCCTCAAGCAAAGTGCTAAGGGCTTGTTTCCTCACCAAAAGGTTTGCCGGTTTTTCAAAAGATGTGATATGACACCCACTCACTCACCTATGAAAATAAATGCTCAGCTCAGCAATATAATCACATATACTTTCATCTGCCTTGCATCTATGCTCACAAATCTTTTTTCTGTACGCTTCAATTGTTAACTTAAAACATTCCAATAAACATTATTTTACTTTATCATAGTTTAAACAATCAGTATCAGAAAATTTAGAAACAGCAGTTACAGCTTTACCATGGAGTGAGGGGGTCAGGAACTGTACCCAGACCCCTTGATCAACATTATACTATTTACATACTCTTTCAAATAATATGAATAAAACTACCAACATTATCACCCTTTGTAAACTGTGGAAGAAATTTACAGATCTTTATTGCTTCTCTGGTTCTGTTATTCCCTTCCCTATTAGCTCAGTTACCCTGAAGAAGAGTCAGCATCTCCCTCCCATGTTGACACTGTTTCTCATTTTCTTCTGCTTCCAAACACCACAGTCTCTCTACTGATTCTAATTCCATATGTTTCCCCTTTTCTTTGGCCTCTAAATGTCACAGTATCTTTAATGATTCTAATTCTAAATATTTGGCTTTCAGTTCAAGTCTCTTTAACCCAAGATGGATTTAGAAGTCCTCTGAGGAAAAGGTGAACTGTACTGTTTGTGAGGGCTGCAAATCTCCATCACCAGACTGGTTATCTTCCTGGTTTCTGGTCCATGCCACAGATGTGATTAAGGCTGAAATCATTCCTTCTTTAGTTGGGTTGGCATGCTCCATTCCTTTGGCTTTGCACATCTTGGCCAACTGGTTCTTTGTCATCTTGCCATAATCCTCGGCTGACATATTTGCTTGCTTTCACTGACTAAACTAAACTAACAAAAAAAAATAAAACTGTTGTGAAAATGAAACTCTGTGTGTTTACCTTGTGGCTGCTGAGAGTACACAAACCTTCAGTGACAATTACCTACAGGCTACAGAAGTTCAATTAATATCCCACCACTGCTCACTAATTGTGATGCCCCTCCTCTGGGCCAGTAATCAAGGAGCCTAAATCCTTACACTGACACTGGTGAGGGCCGTTAACTTGGAACAGAAATAGATACAGTATTTTCAGATGCAGTTCTCTGCACCAAGCACAATTTTCCTTAAGAGGACACAGGGAACACACTCAGTCTAGGGGCTGGGTTTCTCTCTCTCTTTCTCTCTCCCTCTCCATGTCCCCAGTAAGACTCCCCATGGACACATCTACAGAGGTGAGTCCTCAGCTGACTATTAAAAGCCAAGTCCTCCACCACCTCCCTCTCTTTGAAATCAGTGCTCTGTGTCCCTGCTCCAAGTAGTTGAGATTTGAGTTTTGCACACACACACACACACACACACACACACACACACACACACACACACACACACACACACACACACACACACGTGAAAGGCTGGCACAGATTTACCAGTTATGTCCAGACTATCAGGTAGTTTCACCACCACCATAAGACTCCAAAACCAGCTACTCTAAGGCTCTTACAAAGGTACCTAATTACACTGAGTAAAATTAATACTAATACAAATGGTAGTGTTTGACCAATGCAGCAAGGCTTTCAGTAGTGACCACAGTGTCAGCAAATGAATATAAGTATTCTCAAAGTTTCAAATATGTTCTAAAAGACCAGCCACAATGAAAGGTTTTAATGTGTTTAATAATAAATAACAAAAGAACATGGAAATACTAAATATCTATTTACAATAAACACCAGAGTTTCAGACACAGGAAATATTAAAAATAGCACAGATGGATAGAGTCACACAGTTACAGGAAAACAGTACTTAACTAATCTCACTATATTTTCCTGACTAATCTAAAGAATTACTATTCCCTAGTTACTAAAGCAAGGCAAGATGAAATGGGTCTGTGGTCTTACTTCTTTGTCAGGTTTCAAAAACAGACTGCCCTGAGACTTCTGTCTCATGTAGTATTAAAACATCATTTCAGTGCTGGATTACAGAATGGCATCACATACGTCTGGTCATCTGACTCTGGTTCTCACACTACCCCTTTTCCTAGTAACTGAACTGGAATCTAGCAGCTATGTGTCATAATACACACACATAGAGCTTTGCTAAGATGTGTTATAGCATCTGGAAGCTATAAAACTGTTTCTGAACTTCCACGCTTCCAGGGTAGCAATTAGTTTACCCCTAAGGACAATACAGTAGGATTTCTAGTCCTGGTTTTCACAGACATTTCGTTTCTCACTGCAATCAAAACTGTAAGATGCAATCTTTATGGCCTAAGTCAGGTAATTTAATTTCAGACTATTTTTCAAAGTTCACTGACTGAGATTAACCTCCTTTCTTCCAGTATCCTATGATACAATGTATTCATTTCAACAGTTACTGTGCAGTTTGACATATAGGTGTATTTCATTTCTGTCCAGCAGGACCCACTGTTGGTACATTGTTAATACAAGCAGCTTTACAAATACATTTACAAATATATTTTCAACACAAACATCTGTACAAATCAGTTTGATATACAAATGACATATAATTTTTTTAAACCCCCCCAGCTAGCTATGCTGGGATATGTTACACATTCACTGCCCTACTTCGCCTGGCATAGCTGGCAATACTTCACATCATCACAGGAAATACTAATAGTGATCCAAAAAACTTGAGTCAGACAAGAATTTTCTTGGATGGGGGAAGGCCCTGCTTTCTGATTCTGAAACTACTTGGAAAATAAATGAGATAGAAAAATTAGTGGAAGGAAACCTGAAGAATAAATTAAAGAATAGTTAGCAAATACAGGAAACTAAGGGGGCACCAGAAATGTTGGAGTAAGCCTATTTAGCTAACAGAGAGAAGGAGCTAATTAACTGCTACAACTTTTGTACTACAAAGCAGTAACATATCCAGTGCAGTGGTGGTAATCTATAAAGTGCAGTACAACAATTAATCGTGTAAAATTCGGCAAGCATTTCTGTTTCAGAATGAGGCTAACAAGATAACTTGCAGGAGTTAACCATGCAGTCAACACAGTAGCAATGTAATATTTTTCCTGCTAGACAGAGTGTCTAGTTGACCTGAGGTGATTAACTACTTAACACATCTTACCAAGCAAGCAGAAGAGCTAACTGCAGGACAGGTAGTAAACTGAAACCTCTACAACTGCAATTCACAGCTAAATAAGGAGAAATAGCTGCTACAGGGCATTCACTTCAATGTTTTGAACTCTTTTTCTTTGAGGCAGTTATGACATACCAAAGAAATGTGAGTGACATGCCACAAAAAGTGTTAGATATGCATTTTTGTATGAATAAACTAGGAAACATAAAACCTGCAAATGCTAAAGGGATTAATGCAGCTGATTTCAGCTTTACCAGTAAAATAAAAAAAAAAAAAAATACCAACAAGCAATTATTCAGTTATGCAACATACCTAAAGGGCAGGCAATAGTTACAGTGACGCTGCAAGTGAGATTCAAACTTCAGAAATGTATGTCTTATCTGTGGGTTAATACAGATGTCCACAATGAGTTTGTTGAAATGGGGTGAACAGCAAGCAGAGTTGAGGGGGAGTGTAGTAACTGACAAAAAAGGCAACATGTAAGGACAAGACAGATGAAATCCCTTCCTAGCAGTACAATCCAGGGGATATAACAGAGGAAATAAAACAGAGTGCGAAAAAATGTTTCCTATTTTCTATTTTTAAGTTCAAGAAGCTCAAAGTGCTCCATGAGGACTACTACTAGTGATCCAAAACAATGATGCAATTGAGAAACTTCCTTGGATGCAGGGAGGGTTCTGTTTTCTAACCTTTTTATTTTTAATTTCTAAAATCTCTAAGGGTTAGTGGTCCAGAACATGTGAGGGCAGATAATGTTTCCTTGAACAAGAAAGGGCTCTGCTTTCTGAACCAGATTTAGACAGCAGTCAGTGTTTATCTAAACAGGTGTGCTTATATGTAGCCAGTTAAAAGTATAGTACATCAGTACTCCAATATAATAAATATAAGTTGTAGTTTATGGATAGGAGCTCTCAAAGATTCCTTAGGCTCATAAAGGGTTCAAGGTGCAGTTCAATGTATGGTAGAAAGTGAACTGCTGTACTGAATGATTTTAATCTTACACTGTTAGTGAGTCTGATGACAAGATTTAGTGGGCAATGCCAACAGATCCTGTGGGAGTATGTGTTTATATAAAACTAATAGAGATGCAGTGTTTGCCAAGTCTTATTCTTGGTAGCCTTTTGCATATTTTTCAGAACTCCAGTTAATACTTTGTGTGTGTGTGTGTGTGTGTGTGTGTGTGTGTGTGTGTGTGTGTGTGTGTGTATGCATTTGCTGAGAGTATAGATGCTCCTAATTGATGGGATTAAATTCTGTATGACTGCGTTTTGTATATGACAAGCTCTGTGTTAAGATTTATTAATCAGGGTTCTTGAGTTCCCAGACATGTTCAGAAAATGGTTGGACATGCTTTGTTTAATGGAGGAGGCGAAAGGCACCTAATGCAATTTTATGTCAATATCTTTCAATGATTACCAGCTTTAGGAAAAGAAAAAACGCTTCTAACACAGTATATGGATGGAAAATAGAGGTAGAAAGAAGAGACATTTAGTACATTTGCATATATGTTATTCTGTATCATAATATGTGTACCCACACATGTATATTATGAAATGAGAAATTTACCTGCACTGACATGGAAAGAAGTTCTTAAAATGAAACCAAACACTCCTGCTAATCCAAACCAGAAAGTGAAGACCCCCCCCCAAAAAGCATGGGAATTACCTTAATATCATTGTGAGGTTAAATATCAAACGATTCTTGGTGGAAAATTCAGTTATCCAAGCAGTGATTGGCACACTCACACCCTTAAAAATGGATAAGCTTATCTTTTTCTAAACATTTTTAATACCAATGCACTGGGACAAATTGTAAATCTACCTACTAAAAGATGTAAAATCCTTGACCTGGCCCTGATTTAACTAGCCGCTGCCTGTACTCCACCACACATCTCCTCATCTCTAGTAAAATCTAACGATAAATTAGTTACCTTCTCTGCCTGGCTTAATGGTACTATCTTCTACTAAATGAGACCATCTTTAGAGAGACTTCTGTAGGGCAAACCATGTAGAAGACTTAGGCAAAATTCCCAGCAATCCCCTGCAAATGGACCCACCTGAGAGGGATGCCACGGTCACCAGCAGTTTTTACTAGCATTGAACAGCTGCATAGAAAAGTCTCTACCAGCCCTTCCTAAATATAATGTTAAATTCAGGAATAAACATATCTGGTGGAAGTGTTAATACAGTCCATGATACGGTATTGGACAGATTCTTCACTGTCAGATTTCAGCTGGACAAAACATCTAGAGTGTTTAAAGAATATATGAAGTTAGTAGACTTGTAGTGAGCCCTACTTCCTCAAGAGAAGTATTATACCTTTTATTGCCACCATTTCAAACTTGGCTAGCCGACTTGACTATATTTTGGTTAGGGCCATGAAGCTGAAGAGTATAGTGGCAGTAAAGCACAGAACTAATACCTTCTCTGACCATAATTTTGTTTTAATGGGTATTTTACACCTAGGGGTGCCAGCAACATCACTGGTATGAAGACTGGATCCCTTATTTTTAAAAGATGACAGGTTGATGAGAAATCTCATGCAATATATTTCTGCTTTCTGGGAAGGGATACGGTAGGGGAGATCAGATTTATGATAAATGAACTAAGAAAATGATGCACTGACTTTGGTGTAGCGGTAAAAATCCTTCAAAAAATGTAATGGTTTTATAAAAATAATAAAATGACAAGTGCTGGTTGTTTTCAGCTATGGTCTTTTGGTTTATTTATGATAAAAAGTGCTAACTTTACCCCACCTGCCACATTGTTGCACCCACTATCCCTGAAAGTTTAGTTTCCTCAGAAATCACTTTTGAACAAGTATTAGAATACCTGCCAAAGGCTCATCTGGGAATGTCCCAATGATTTTAACCAATAAATTAAAGGCCTTAAATTTTTCAGTTATCCTGATTGCTTAGCACAACTGTTCTTATACTCAGTAGGATACCGGCTGCTTCTAGGTAATATGAATCTCACTTTTGAGCTATGAAAGACTAAATCCTATTTGATGTCCCATTTCTTTGCAAAACAGTAGCTCTACAAACTGCATAGTAGTGGTTAGAAAAAAGCTGTTTCCTCATCATATATTATAAGTGGTACTACTTTTAAACAGATATAATCATAAGAGACCTGGGTACTCATGTGGACAACTATCTCATTCAATCATCATGTTTCCACTATGGTCAGGACATCTTTCTATATAGCCCATTTAACTTCCTAAGGCATATCTGCATTCATAGACATTATCTGATCACTCTACTCTTATGAGACCCATCACTGGATACAGTGCATTTTGGTTTCTTCAGATTCAAGCATATTGCTCAGATGGAAAGGCTACAATGATTTTTAAACCCCAAAATAAATATATAAATAAATAATAAATATTGTCAACTATACTAATAGACTAATTTAGCTCTCCTACAGGCTGCTGTGAGGTGACCTGAGTCTCACTTTTTGAGCCATGAAAGACCCAGTCCTACTTGGACTCCTATTTCTTAGCAAAACCAGTGACTCTCCAAACACCTACATACACCAAAAAATAAACATGACTCACAGGAGGGATAGATTGCTAACTAAATTTATTCCCAGCCTAGATAGGCCTCTTATGGTCCCTGTAATCACTTTCCTTGTATTGTTCATATGTTCTTATGTTACTCCTACAAAATAGTATTTGTAAATAAGCCTGTAATTGGGCACTGCCTTTGTTCATAGGATCATAGGAGATTACTAGGCTATCGAGCCGGAGGTCATTTTAAGCCTAGCTGTTTCATCCCAATGTAATACCATAGAAATGCTAGTCAATACTCAAGATTATTCCATAAAAAAGACTCACCAAAAACTGGAATTGCCATACAGAAATAAAAAAAATTCCCCACCAAGGACTCTAAACTCTTCCTAGCCTATACCTTCTTAGAGATTACATATTTCATGATTTTGCTTCCTTCGCCCTTTTTTATTAAAACTGAAATTGGTACATGAAAGAAGCAGTACATAAACAAATCCAATAATCCAAAGGTCAATAAAATAATGTAGTAAAAGGAAAAATAAAATAAGGAAAGGAAGAAGGAATGCAGAATAAATAATTAATACATTATATGCTCCCTCTGACAATTAACATATTTATAACAATGACTACTACTTAATATCTAGTAAAGGCACTGGTGTATCTTTCTAATGTTTTAATATCATTCTTTCATGACTATATTAACTAACGCAATTTGCCACTTTTCTTTTCTATTGAATTTATCCAAAATAGCTAACAAAAATATTTCAGGCTTTAAGGGTATAGATTTAAATTTGGATTGTAATTTACTTACACGTTAGTTTCCAGTAATCCTGATCCTGCTAACATTCCCACCAACAATGTATAATGTCAGCATGATCTTGTAATGTGTTAAGATATTTAATCAGAAAAAGTCATGAGGGGAAGGCATTATGAATAGATTTATTATTTTTTGCAATGGATTGTATGCTACTATACCACTGATTGCTAGAAAAAATTAATATTATAGCATTTCCAATTTGTTTTTACCTAGGTAAACCACGCAAATTACTAAAGATACAAGTGACTTATAAATTATAAGAATTTGTTTGCTCCTTGACACAACTATGATTTTTCTAGTGTTGAAGAAGGAGGTTCAAAGACATCATGTAATTTTGTATATAAACTTGAAATTGTCATTTTTAAAAAAATAGCATTGTTGTAATCTTCTCAAGTGGTTAAGTTTTTATCTTTATTAAATGGTAAAATGTATTTAATTAAAGGGAGGAAAGCATGACTTTTTGTGTGTTTCTAGGGATTAGTACATATTTAAATAAATATATAATTTCCCCTTATGTGTCTTTATGCCTTCTCATCATGTCCCTTTATTTCAACCCAAAAATATTACTTAGAAGGAAAACATGGCTTAAGTATTTTTCATTCTGCTTCCTGCCTAAACTTGTTTCTGCATTTTTTCTGCATACCATTTTGACTTTATGTGAAATTTCCAATTGTTCTCTTTCTGGGAATTCCGCAGTGATGATAGTGGACATATGTTACAGCTTGTAGGTAGTTTTTGTTTGAGACAGACCACTGACTAGGGGAGGACTGGCTACAATCTAAATAAGTTTATGTGTGTGTGTGTGTGTGTGTGTGTGTGTGTGTGTGCACATGTGCAAATGATCTATGATACATCTGTCTAATCAACTACATTTGGTCCACATATGCAGATGATCAACAGGTGCACTAAATCAACAATTTCCCTTGTAGGTGAATATTCCTTTTTCCTAGGGATTATGTGATCTTGAAGTTAGTATTTAAAATTAGTTCCATTATATATATATATATATATATATATATATATATATATATATATATATATATTTATATAGACACACACACACACACACACACACACACACACACACACACACACAATACTATTTAAATATCTATGACTAGGGAGGGATGACTAGATATAAAACATATCTTACAAATATACATGTATGTCATATATGCCTATATTTATATCTATCTATATATCAGCCATCATGTGTATATATATATATATATATATATATATATATATATATATATATATATATAATGGAAATAGAACTTCTACTTGATTAAAACAGCTTTGTCTCCTTTACAACTTTCATCACATGTATTCTGTCTTTTAAACTTCTTGCAGGTGTGAGTGCCATGTGTCACTATGAGTGTGTGACTGTGTATGTTTATGTGTTTCTGTGTCCTACAACAGAACAAAAGTTTAATGGAATATAACTGAATGAAAGTAACTTGGCTGCTGTGGGCTCAAAGCAGAGATGATTTTTCCATTATATTTACTTGTACAAACTTGTCAGTGTCTTCTTGGCAAGTAGTTTGAATAGCTGAACAGATCTTTTTGCATTGGTAATTGTAGTTTAATACTACTAAAATATTCAATTTAGCCAATCTTTAAGCCCAGTTTGAGGGTTATTTTGGGGAACAGTATATGAACAAGTCACTTTTTATTCCTCCCAATGGTCTTTTTTAATGTGCAAAGAAACCCCCAGGATTCAGAAACATTTGTTGTGCACAATGATTGGCCACAAATGTGGTGTGTACTGTTCAAAGACACAGTATGCGTGAACAGGGAGGCCAAGCAACATCACTGCTTGCAATATATGCAAATGGTGGTATAATAACATGGTAATAAGCAGCATTATTAAAATGAGTATTTCTATGTATGCATGCAAATAGGGAAAACAAGATGGTGGAGTAATTTAGAAAATATTAAAGTCCAAGATATGAAGCACTTCCGCCAGTGAGTTTGACAGCAGTGGAATCTCAGTGTTAAGACAGGGGAGTAGTAGAGCTATGTTAGGAGTAGCTGCAACCTTAGCTAATGTGTATATGCAGCAGACAGTTATTGCCGCTAGTACTCATGACAGTGAACACCATCACCATTGAAGGTACCATGTCATTTGACTTTGCTTAACATTTTATAGCCTTCATGACAACAATATCATACACCGTGAAGGCAGGGACACCATACAGTAACTGGTAGATGTGTTGTGGTCTACTTTAAAACACTGAATTATCATAACGTTGAACCACAAAACACTAAGACTATAATATCAAAAACTCAGAACACTGAAGATTTACAACATCGTAAGTACATAATACTGAAAATGTATAACATTGAGTTGTGTATTGTCAAAAATGTAAATGTATATAGTTTAATTTGTTAATGTTGTAGCATCACTTTAAGATGTTGCAGTTTGCTGTGAGCTAACATGGCGGATGGTATGTTTTAAAGCTTTGCAGTTGATTTAGTGCTGTATATTGAGAGTTTATAAGGTAACGGGTAAATATTGGTCTTGTTAAGTGATGGATCTGTTGCTATTAAGGAAGTTAAGTTAGTGTTCTGAGAACTGCCAGGAGAAGTGAGTAGGGGAGAGAGTTTTTATTTTGCCAGTCTGTATGTGTTTTTAGGCAATACAAGTAAGCGATTTAGACATTATTTTTACATTGTGTATGGTGATCACTATACAGTAGGGATTAGGAAATTAACTTTTTTCCACTGTAGTGCAATCTCGGCGTTGGTATGTTTAATTTACTGGGGGTGTGGGGGGCTCTGCGCCCCTGCAGAAACATAGTAAAATGTGTGTTAGTTTAGTTTTGTTTTAGCTGAAGGGGATGTTAGGTACATATGCACTGTAGTTTTCAATGTTATGGGGTGCGATGATGTAAAGTTTCAATGGTATGTAATTTCGTTGTTGTCAGTTTTCAGTGTTTTGGGTTTTTGAGGTTACGATCTTGGTGTTTTCTAGTTCAATGTTATGATAATGCAGCATTTTAAAGTAGACCCATGTGTTGGCCTCACATGCAGGCCTCTGGAAGTTGTGGATTACCTATCTTAGTGGATACTAAGGTATGTGTGGCTTTAGGAATACCAGCTACAAGGACCTTTTAATGACCGGCAGAGGACTCATTAGAAGGTATTTCAGCATCTGCCTTTAGAATACTCAATCAGTTTCTTAATGCTATGCTGCAGCTTTTGGAGAACATATGTAGTTCCCCTGTACTGCAGAGGAGAGAGAGACAACACCATGTAGGAGTTATTTCCTGAGGTGCTGGAGGCCAGGCACTGTACCTAGAGTGAAATAAAGGCCCCTCCTGGGGAGCTAGGAAGAAGGCATGTGAACCATAGATTATATCATTCTATCAAGTGCCACATGGTCTGTAATTCACAGGGTATTATCTACAATGTGTCTGTAGGCCAGTCTGGCAGCTATCATAAATCCCAAATTTGACACATGTGTGACTTGTACCAGTGGTTTGTGAGGGCTGATTTTCACAGGAACTTCTTATTGGTGATGCCTCATATGTCCTGGAGTCCTGGTTGATGAGTTCTATCAGAAATACACAGACCGTGACAAACAGTGGATACAACTGTGCCCTATCACAATCCTTGGTAATTCTAGAACATGTGTTTGGGCTGCTGAAGGCACACTTTCACTGCCTGGATGTTGCTGGTGGCACCCAGCAATACAACCTCAGTACATTTGCTAAAATATACTCACTCTGTGCGATTTTCCACATCATTATACAGAAGAAAGAGTTGCAAAAGGGAGGCTGTTCATAGGTTCATAGGTAGGTACTAGGCTAACGGCTCAAGGGCCTAAGTAAGCCTAGCCAACAAGGTTCCCTGGCTTATGCCACCCAAAAAAGTTAATTTCCTGTGCCCTTATCGAGCAGAGCCACAGAAGTGATCCCCGGGGTGTATTTCCTATTTCCCATCCACTAATCAACATTTTTCTTGAAGAGTGCTAATGAGGAACTTTGCTTGACATAGATGGGTAGCTTGTTCCAGAGTATAGGAAGTCTCTGGGACAGGAATCTATCCCTCCAGCATGTCCTGTTTATTGTGGTGAAAAGGTTTAGGTCCCTAGAGCATGTAGCTCAGAGGGATTGGGATTTCTTTAGGTGCAGCATGTCCAACAGCTATGGGTTAAACATAGCTTTATATGTTAGGCAGAGATCTCCTCGGAGTAGGTGATATGCTACAGAGTAAAGCTGGAGTTTCTTGAGATGGTCAGTGTAGGACATCTGTTTGAGGCCAGTAATCCTCTTTGTGAGGTACATCTGTGGCCTTTCCAGCTGCTGCAGATGTCTTGTGAGGTACATTCAAAAGGGGCTTTGTACTCTATAATGGGTCTGAGTGCTGAGTAGAGGGGAACAATGACCTCTTTTTTTCCTGGATGAGAACCCGTTTGTGATGAGGTGTGCCACATAGAAGGATTTCCTGACTAATGTGGTGATGTGATTATCAAAGGAGAGACTACTGTCCACCTGGGTCCCAAGGTCTCTTATCACACATTTGGCATTAAGTAGACTGCCATTTATGTGGTAGTTCATGGGTACAGAGTTTTTACCAGAGGGGATAACAATGCACTTTTTGGCATTGAGCTAGAGGCCATGCCTCTGACACCAGGCATCTGTCTCAGTGAAGCCCTTCTGTAGGATGTCCACATCATTTGGGGACTCGACTATGGCTCCTAGTTTGCAGTCATCTGCAAACTTTGTTAGCCAGAGGCCTTCTGTGTTAGCCTGTACTTCACAGAAGTAGATACCAAACAGGAGAGGTCCCGGGACTGAACCCTGTGGTACTCCACTTGTCATTGATTTGAAGTCAGATTTGGAGTATGGAACTTTTACAGTGTGGGTTCTGTCACTGAGCCAGTTGACAACCCATCTTGTGACATAGGGATTTATTCCTAGTTTAGTGAGTTTAGCTATAATTCCAGAATGGGGGATGGTGTTGAAAGCCTTGGGGAGGTCAAGATAGGCTGTGTGAACCACCTTACCCTCGTCTATGGCTTTGGTGACTACCTTAAATAAGTTGATAAGGTTCAGAAGGCATGATCTGCCTTTCACAAACTCGAACTGGGTGGGGTCCAGAGTTTGGAGGTTACCAATGTCTATGTTTATGAGATCCATGATGATACATTCCATGGCCTTGCAGACCAGGCTCGTCAGACTAATAGGGTGATAGTTCCCAGGATCAGTGATGGCTCCCCCTTTGTGGAGTGGGATAATTGTTGCTGTGTGCCATTCAGTGGGCACAAAGCCTGACATGAGATTATGACTGAACATGGTGCTTAGGTGGGGAGCCAGTTCATTCTGAAGTTCATGTAAAATGCAGCCTGGAATGTTGTCCAGTCCCATGGATGCTGTGTTTTTGGTTTTAGAGAGTGCAGGTTTACCTGCATAGATGTGATTACAGGGACTCTGCATTCTTTCTGTATAGATATGGGCCCTTTAGGGAGTGAGGGGGGGGGGGTGAAGTTAGCACTGAACCTATCTGCCAGGATTGTCACCCTCATCCTATGGTGGACCTGCCTGTGTTTCTATCTGCCAGGATGTTGGCAATATCAGTTGCTTCTGTAATTTTCATGCTGTTGTGCTGTAACTCAGGGCAGATCTGGGTGTTGCCATTGAGATTCTTGACATAGCTATAGAATGCTTTGTGGTTGCCCTTAGAATCTGTGGCAATTTTGTTTTCATAGCTAGCTTTGGAGGATCTTATAAGGGATCTCAGCTTCTTACTGAGGCTGACCAGGGAGCTCCTCCACTTATGGGATTTTACTCTCTTTTGCAACAGTTTCTTCCTTCAGTTGTAGAGTTTGTTTATGGCAAGGGACCATCAGAATGGCTTCCTTTTTTTGAAGGATAGTGTCTTGGTTCTCTTTGGGATAGCACGATCCATGCACTCGTGTAAGTGCTTATAGAGTGCATTTGTGTAGGATTCAGCAGTCGTAACTGTATTGCCCATCTGCATGAGTGTCATGACGTTCGCCACTTCTGTCTTAAGAAGCATGAAGTTGGCTTTGGAGACATTTTTACCATGGATTCCTTAATGGTTGGTGGGGGTGAGATGCGGATATATAGGGTGATTAGCTTATGGTCGGATCTGGCCAATGAGGAGTTGACTTCGGGTGTGGAACTGCGGTCACTCATGTTTGTAATGACTAGATCTAGGATATTGTTGCCCCTGTTGGGGGTGTGGATTAGTTGATCCAGGGCATTGTAATTTATGAATTCCAGAAAGCGTTGAGCGAAGACGTTGGTACATGAGTAGTTTTCTCAGTTAATGGTGGGGCAGTTGAAATCGCCCATTATTAGGGTGTTTGGTTGAACCCTAATATTTTCCAGTATATCAAGAAAAGAGGCGTGGGAATCCTGGGGCATGGTGAGGGATCTGTAGCAAGCTACAATTTGGATTGCAGTTTTGCCCAGAGTTAGTTGCACTTGGATAACCTCGGATGCATTATGCTACGCAACTAGCCTGGAGGTGTGGATATCCTTAATGAATATGGACACACCTCCACCTTTGGTGTTCTGGTCCAGGTTAGATGGCCAAAAAGTGTGGTATGAGTTATAGCCTGGTAATGCAGTGGTGCTCTCTAGAGCCTTAAACTAGGTCTCAGTCACTGCACAGATATCGATGTTCTCCATTTTAAGGAGTGCTTCGAGTGAGTGCATTTTGAGATTTAGACTTCTAGCATTGAGTAGCATTACCCTCAGTTTTTGCTTGCCTGTTCCTGTTACGGTGGTGAATTTGTCATTTGAGCCTTGCCTAAAAAAGGCACTATAGGAGCGGCAAGACCCTTAGCCAGTATCCGGAATCCCAGGGGTGACAGGTGCAGGCCATCTCTGGCAAAGCATCGTGGTCTGTCGACCATGTCATCCCAGGCAGACAGATACTGGATCCCCTTAGAATGACACCAGAAACTTAGCCATTTGTTGAAGTCAATCATTTTGTCCTTTTACTGCGGTATCATTCTGGGTGATGGCAGGATGCTACTCAGGGCTAGGGTCATACCTGACTGGGTTACAAGATCGGAGAGCTCTTCCATGTCTCTTTTCATGTAGTCCAGGAAGGTACATCTCAGGTCATTCACACCAACATGGACAATGACAGAGTCATATTTGTACTTGTGGAGTGACCTGAGTGCATGGGTTATGTGGCGGATCCTGGCACCCGATAGGCAGCTGACAGTAACCTTCTCCTTGTTTAGCCTGGTGAGTGGGACATCAGTGTGCCTGACTATAGAGTCACCTATGACTAGTGTGTTGGGTACATTGTTTTGCCTTATTGGCTGTGGTTGAGTGGCACACTGAGTCTGCGGGCTATGTGTCATTTGGGTTGTGTTGGGGGATAGAGGTTGCTTGTGTTTCTGCTTTGGAGGTCTCTGTTGCTTGAGCAGATTATTATTGAGAGCCTCTGTGAATGTTTTTGTGTTTCTATGTGTGGATTTTGGTGGTGTAGGTTTAGTGGGACTATGTGATGAGTGTGGTGTGGTACAATTGTTTACCTTCTCCTCTTGAATGTCAAGTTCAGTCTTGATTGGAGAGAGCTTTACCTCCAGTTTGGCTAGATAAGTGCACCTCTCACAGGTTGTGGTGTTGGGTGGTAGGAGGAGAGGGTTACCTGTGAGCTGACCCTTGGACAGGCCTGAATAAAAAACTACTTTCCTCTAGACAAGTGAGGAAAGTGAGCATAAGAGCTGCTTTTCTCTAAGCAAGTGAGGAAAGTAAGTACAAAACTGTTTTCCTCTAGTTAAAGAGAAAGGTTGTGTGCTGTACTACATTGCAGCTTATTTAGTGCTAATAACAAGTTCTGAACAAGTGCTGAGCATGAATAAGCAAATTCAAGTGCTAAAACTAAGAATCTGTACCTGGATCTTGTGGTAGATAAGCTACCTAGTGCTTACCACTCCCACTGATAAGCTAGAATTCTTCCCTCCAACACAGAAAGGCTTGGGGGTCTCAGAAGCTTACAAACAGTCCTGGATACAGCAAATCTGTATCTGGAATAGACTAGTTACAGGAAAGGTGGGAAACAAGTGCAAAAGCAGGCTTTTAAACCAGAAAGTTGAAAAAGATGGAAAAACTGTCCAAACGGCCAATAATCTACAATTTCTGGGCCAGAAACCACTCTTGTGGTAGATAGGCTACCTAGTGCTTACCACTCCCACTGATAAGCTAGAAGGCTTCCCTCCAACACAGAAGGGCTTTGGGGGCACAGAGGCTTACAAACAGTCCTGGTTACAGCAAATCTGTATCTGGACTCGACTGGTTACAGGATAGGCAGGAAACAAGGTTAGAATTTTTTTTATTTTTTGGAAATTGGAAAGGGAGAAAGGAGAAACAGAAGATAATTTAAAATTAAGGACTTAAGTGTCTTGCCCTTCACAAATGTTCTCTCTGTATTAGGTAGAATGAGCTAGTGACACTAGACTGGAATAGAGCTGGGATAGAGCTGATCAGATGGGACTAGTAGGAGTGTCTGAAGTCAAAATATGATTTCACTGTACTTGGTTGAGTGAGCAAATGAGACAGACCCAGGAGGAGTGTTCAAACACAAATTTACAGGAGGGGTGGGAAATTCCAAATCCACCAAGATTTATACTAGAACAAGAACAGGGAGGGTGGATGGGAAACTAACTGCAGAGACAGAGAGAGACCACAGTATTCGATGAAACAATTAAATAGAAAAATAAATAACTACAGAGAGAAACAGACCACAATATTCAATGAAACAAATAGACAGAAAAATAAAATGCAGTACAATCTTTAACAGTGCAAGTTTGTACTTAACTCAGCTAGTAATGCAGTTGATTGTAGGTATGTAGCAGAAGCCAAACAACTCAGATATTGAGCAGTATACAGGAAGAACATCTCTTACTGCATTAGGCAGTAGAAGGTGAGCCAGAAGATGAGTCTTTGGTGGATCAAGCTGCAGGAGAGGACCATGCTAGGTGGAGGGAGGTGCAGTATGCCATGGCAATGGCAAATGGCAATGGTTGGAACATAGCTTCGGCCCATAGTAAAGCATATACACTACATTAAATATGATGCATGTAGACCTACAACCAGATTGCATTTATCCATGCATAGGTAAGCCACATTGTGTATCAGACAGAAGTAACTCAAGTAAAAGAGTACAAAGGACGGTGCACAGTTATCATTATTTGCACAGGTGGTTGAAGGAGCATGGGTGTGCAGTGTCTTCTGAGTTCTACTGAAAAATGTGTGGGTTCTGTAGAAACTGAAATAAAATTGTGCAGTGTGGGTCAGAAGGAGTTGAGGTGACGTTTGCCAAATGATCTGTGAAGGGCCATTGTCACTGTGTGTGTGTGTGTTTATGTGCACCCTACTGTAGAGGGCCTGCCTTTCCCAGGAGCCTCACAGGTAGTAGTACAGCCTAGTCTAGAGGTGTGTGTGTGTTGCATGACCATGAGAAGTATCTTGTACCAGATGTGGCACTGCTGTGAGCACCACACCCTGTCCTGCCCATATGCATCTCTACATGTGATGCTGTGCAAGGTGGACAACACAGTTTCCTGCATCATGAATCATGTTGGTTTCACATGGTCTGACCTGCCGATTGGTGTGATTCTGGCCACTGACAGTATGAATATCTAATATTACATCCTGCCAAGCATGGTTATGATAGGGCCAGCCTGCATTCTCGTTTCTGATCAGCTGTTGGCCATGGAAATGGAGAGTCTCCAGCAAGACTTCATTATTCATATGAGAGACTTGGTTTTACCTTTGTCAGGCATGATGCTGTATGAAGAAAGAATACACCATGTGAGCATACCACCAAGGAGTGCTTCTCAAATTATACTGTCTGTAGTGTACCACACAGCCTGTGCCTTGGTCATTCTAATATGTACACATAACACTTTGTTCCATTTCTATACTCTGCTGTGGGGCACAGGTCAAAGACACCATACCTCAATTCCTTCCATCCCAACCCAACAATAATCTCCTTTCAATCAACCTACAGCTATACAGTGCAACAATGGCAATCACAGATAACTCTCCATTGTATACCTACTATGCCAGCAATGGCAATCACAGGTAACTCTCAGTTGTATACCTGCTATGCTCCCCATCTAAACAGTCACAGTTACCAAAACATAATACAGACATCACTTAAAGCTGCAGCAGTAAGCTTTTTGTCAGAAGGCAACATGGCCTAAAATACATTTTATACACTATATAAATGCAGTTGAGTAATTTTGCCTGTTTCCACAACAGTGACCTGTTATAAAACTGTCCAGCATAAGAGGATAAAACATACATCAGGTGTGTTAATACCTGACAAGTGCAGCAGTTAAGCATTCCTCCCTGAATGTTCATCAGTGTTCTGTATGCTGGCCAGCAGCAGACACAACCCCTGACACATCGACAAGTTACTGCTATACACAGCTCTATATGTCCAAGCATATTCAGACTGCATTTGCCTGGCACCTTTAAACGCTGCCTTACAGCATTCCTGTGGGGTGTGCCTCCCCCTACTTTTCTAATTAGCTGTACAAAACTTCCTTGCTTTCCATAAGTCCTTAATCCTTGTTCCAAAATGTGTCACTCAAAGAAAATATTCTTATCCACACTATTAGCACAAGGAATGACTGCAGCAAAATAATTGTAAGACAAACATTGCATTTACAACAAGAGTTGGTAGTGCTACTTTTCTCCCTCTCAGTTAGCTTCACAAAGGTGTAGAGAGCATGCAATTAATGCTCTATGTCCTCTTATGAAGACTGATGAGCTGATGAGCCTTTAAGCAGCTGCTGCGGGTTGTATCATAATGAATATTCAAATTGGGGCTTGACTCATGAAACTTACATGCATAGTGACTGAAGTCATACTCTCACTTAGTAGTTTACATGGTTTCATGCACCAGCGTGAGCTCCTGCAGTACACATTGAGTGTGCATAGCCTGGTTTATGACAGAAGGATGGTTGTTGAATTTCATGTGTCTGTGGACTATGGAGGTGCTGAACAACAATAACAATTGAAATAGTTTCACAGCACAGTGCATAGCATGGTGGGTTCAGATATATCTCTCACACTTTTTGTTCCATTTACCATATAGATACAAGTGCTGCAGGCCATGTCACACCCTGCCACAGGTCACACTATTAAGCTGATCTGTGTTGTGCAGCAGTTCTCAGTATGTGAAATGTGTGCAAATGCTATATGTCAGCTGTTATTCTCTGGTAAGAGACCTATAGTATGGTCATGACTATCAGTGGCATTGTTTCTGGCAGGGCATCTTGGTGGTGCACTAAGGAGTCCAAGATCTTCCTTTACTTCCTACACAGAATTTACAGGAAGCACCTACTTTGGGACATCTGTGGGGGTCCCCAGTATAAGGTGAATTCACTGTCTTGCCAAAACAGTTGCAGATGCTGCAGCATTCCTTTGTCTGGCGAGCAGTACAGGCACCACTACAGTGACCTGTGGAGGTCAGCGTTTCTTAGTCAACAGGAAGAAGAAGATGATCAAAGTGATTACCAGAGATGAACTGTCAGTGTAATGCTATTTTTTGTATACATGCTTTAGCTATCCTACCAATTTGGTTTTCTCTCTTTTTTATTCACAACCAAGGAGGCTATTTCAGAGAATAGTCTGGGCTGTAAGAGGATGTTCCATCTTCCCAGATGCAGTGATGAGTACACCTGTCATTGTACATTTGTAAGTGTCATTATCCCTTCCTCAATAGTTTTGAGATGTGTTAATGTTATAGGAATACCTGCATATCATTCATGTTACCTCTAGGGAATGTTGCATGATTTATCCTTGTCGATAATCTGACATGTCATAGGCAGTGTATAGCACTTTAGTATTCAGATAATGTGTGTTGTCACCAGCTGGGTTTATGGTTTTCCTAGTACATCAGGGTTATATTATATAATGCATGGTAAAAGCTATTGGAATGTATTCCCACATAGTTATATTACTTTTTTACATCATAGGTATAGTACCAGACAATCATATAGGCAGTGCAGTAACTGTGCCCTTCATTATTTCATCTGTTTAGTATATGTAGGTAGCAGTTGTCAGCTTATATCTCTGGATTACCAGTACTCTCATGCGCCTTTCACCTGAATTTTTATTAATGTTGCAGGATGTTGTAGCATTTTCTAATGGTTATCTGCTCATATTATTGTATTTCATTTGAAGTCAGAATTTCTCTCCCCTCCCTCTTTGTCCCTATATTTCCTTTTTAATTTATTTAATTTTTAATGTTGTTTTTCTCCTTCTATTTTGCATTTCTCTGCATCATCTGCCATGACAGTGCCTGTGGCTCTGCTACATACCACACATACCACAAATCGCCATAGAGTGACACCTCCAGGAACAGCAGGGCGTGTGCCTGTTGGGGACACCTCTGCATTACCTTTACAGAGAAAGCTGTTAGGCCTTCTTCATCTGCCCCTGGTGAGACTTCACCAGCAGTGAGTGCTGTTGTTCCCATTGGTGGCTCTGTCATGGGAGAGTGATAAGTATGTTATGCACAGGCATCTGGTAGAGGTGTTAGGGGAGCTGGTGGACCTGGGCATTGATGCCGGCAATGATCACCTGGAAAGACTTCTCCTGTGACTAGCAGAATCATGTCCATGTCCCCCAGTAGCAGTTCCATTTCAGCCAGGACCCACATAGATTGGAAGGGTCAAGGGATCAGGCTCACCGTATCCTTCATCCTGATGGCCACCTCCCTTTTATGTCATTGCACTTCCTTGTTTATTATCTAACTACCTCTATCACCATTTGTCATCATCATCATCATCGCCAGTTCCCCATTTTCTACATGGGGTCATCTTTGCCAATTCCCTTTTTCCATTTTCTACATGGAGTCTGGCTATTGTGTCATCTGTTACCATCTTTCTGAATTTAATGCCTCTCTCCTGCCTTTTTCAACGGTCATGCCTGACTGTCGCATATCTTCTCTCACACAATCCATCCATTTGTATCGTGTATGTCCTCATTTCCTCTTGCCTTTTTCCTGCCTTTCCCAAATCTTCTTCACCAGATTCATAGGGTTAAAGGTGTATACTAGGCTAATGACTACTAGGACCTTCCTACACCTAGCTGTGCAACCCAAATGTGACCCACAAATTTGATTTATATACGGTGGGTAATTTACCTACAGCCTGTGTCCATCAGAGACAAAGTTGACAGACCAGGGGAGAATTTTTGATTACCTGTTCATAGCTGCATTGCACTTAAATAGAAATACAGACTGTTTTCTGCTTTCCTGCATATATGACCAGACCATTGTAATTAGTTCTCTTTGACTTCTAAGCAGTTGGAGCTACTTTTTACTGTTTTGATATCCCCATTTCTTTTTCTGCCCCCACAATGTGCAGCCTATCACCCATCATTCTTAGACACAGACCATATAGTAGCTTATTGACCCATGGCTGATGGGCTTTATGGCAGGCAGACACTAGCCAGTATAAAAGCACATAAACCCCTCTCACTGTTAGCATGGGTCCCTGGTGTTGTCCAGAGTAGGCACTTAATCTCCATAACCTCTAGCTTTCTCATCTGCTCTGCTTTTACTGCCCAGGTTTCTATTCCATACAGTAGTACTGGTCACACCAATGTTTTGCACACCTTACTTTTCAGCTTCTTTGGCATTCTTCAGGCACATACTATGCCTGATGCGCTGTTCAACTTGGCTGCATCCCCTCCGATTCTAGCTTTGACCTCCTTATTCAGATTTACTTTCTCCTCAGCCTCCCCTCCCAGAAACTGGAAACTGTTACCCTGTTTCACTATTTCCCCTGCTATCTCAATACTTAGCTTCTGATTTCCCCCATTTGCCAACAATTACAACTGTCTTATCTGTACTTAGTTTCATCCCATTTTCCTTCAGTTTGCATTCCATTCTCGTATGCTTTGCTGAAGCTCTTGTTCACAGTCTGCATGTAATGCCACATCATCTGGATATAGCAACTTTGATCTGTTCCATCCAACCTGTTTGCTATTGTAGACTATTACCAGTATGGATAGCAGTGGGCTCAGAGCTGAACCCTAATGCATACCTATTTCCACTGGGATCACTGTTTGAACTTTTGTTATTGTGTCCTTGTACATCATCTGTACTAATTCTACCTATGTTTCAGAGTCTTTAAACCATTGCAGGGTTGCCCAAAAAAGCTTTCCTGTAAACTTGTCATATGCTTTCTCCAGGTTTAGGAATGCCCAGTTGGACTCTTTCCTCATTTCTGCCTTCTTCTCAACTACCTGTCTCTCTGCAAACATTAATCTCTATTATGTGGATATTGTGATGAATATAAACCACAAGTGTTTCCAATGCAAGGATGAATAACATGGGGAAGAGTGGGTACCCCTGCCTTGTACCTCTCTGTAATTAAAAGGAAGGTGAAAGCATACCATTCATACAGATCATAGATATGGGCTTCATGTACATTAGTTTGCAGTGGTCCAGAAAGTCCCCCTGAATACCATAAGCAGCCACATCATCCCATAAATAAAACCATTGAATAAAGTTAAAGGCTTTCCAAAAGTCAGCAAAAAGGGCAGCCATAGGGAAGGAACTGTGTTTAGTATGTGCTAACTGGACTGTATTGAACCATACCTGCACCATCTCAGGTCTGCCCAATCATCCCTATACATAACCATGCTATATGGTGGATACTAAAGTTGTTATCACCTTCTGCAATCACCTAACCAATATTTATCATAAATCTTCATTTCAGTCTGCAACCGGGAGGTTGGCCTATACTCTGCAACAGAGGGGGTACAACCCTTAGACTTAGGAAGCAAGATTATAGATGCCAAGCATGAGGAGCTTAGCTAGAATAGTCTTAAACATCTTGTAAAATTCCCCAGTAAGCCATCCATACCCTGTGCTTTCCCTTGTGGTAGGCTATCAGTGCTAGCTATGATCTCCACAGTTATCATCTTATTCAAGTACTTTTCTTGGGCATTTCCTTTTTGAGGAATGTGCAAAGTTTCCAAGAGTCTACCCCATCTGACCACATCACATCTTGAAAAACCCTGTAATGGTACTGGATCATCCCCATTAGGACCATCAAAACATCCCAACAGAATTATAACACTTGCCATTTGAACATTGGCAGTTACCCATCTTCCCCTTATCCTCACCATGTATAATGAGTTTCCAGTTTAACTTGGTGTGGACTAATTTTGTAACTCCCTTCTTAGCTGTGTCCATGCAACTGGAAATGCACATCCCTTCTATATTCTTCCATATTCTGTAAATAACTAACATTTCTCTGTCAGTTTTGTTTCCTCAAAAAAAAAACAAAACAAAAAAAAAACAAAACAGTGGTAGCCTTTTTCCTAACAACAAAATGTAAACATGCCCTTTGCTTCACTGTGGTAAATTTCATAACACAACCTTGATAGCTGTCTCCCCTGGATCAGATTGACCCTGTATAGAACTTACAGAAGCTTGGCCCCCAGCAGAGATACATGGATGCTGGTTTGGCAACTCAAATATCTGACTAAGAAAACTGTCCAGGAAGACCACCCAGAGATCAAAACAAACACACATACACATCGAAAACCAGTCAAATAACCACGGAAGAGGTAAACGATGTCACTGTAGACCAAAACAAAGTTGGAGTTCAAAATGTAAATTTAATTAGTTATAAAGACAATAGGTTTAATAAATTCATAGATTAATACTAGGCTAACTGCCCTTGTGGGCCATTTTGAGCCTAGCCAAGTTCCCCATGTGAGAATCAAACCCCTGCACTTTGTGTCTGTAAGGAAAACACCTTAACCATTATGCTAACCTCCCACAGTTAAGCACTTTTATCCCAAACAACAATTGGGACTTCATCAGAACAGATGCAGACTTAATTCACAATTACTTAACTTATATAATGAATCACATGATCCAAGTCCAGGCCCAATTAATGCATTAAAAATACACTACAGTGCTGAATTTATTTAAATACAGTGCTTAAAAACACTAAAGCACAACACCTATCCAAAACAATGAACAGTAATATAAGCATCAAAAACTAAATAAAACATATACATATTACCTCCATTTACATTCTCAAAGCCCTTAGCTTTAACACACTCATAATGGAGGAATACTGAATCAATTCTGGGGCATTTTCAGCATTAGTAATTAATTGTCATTTAAGTTTGGACAGCTCCAACCATTTACACCCATTTTGTTCACCACAACCTTTTCCAAGACCTGAAAACAAAATTTATGGTCTAGAAACCTTTCAACATGTGTGCATAAAGCACGCTCTTACTACTTTTAGTCTTAACATCATATATATATATATATATATATATATGTTCAGAAATCTTGTCCTTTAATCAACATTCTGTTTTACTAATGTAAAATGCTGTGCATCTGTCACATATCTAGATGTAGACCACCCCTTTAGTATCACAATTACAGTGACTCCAATTTTTGCTAAAATCTGGCCATTGATAAAAACATCTTCAACTTGTCTTAAATATCTACATTGTTTATATCTACCACTCTTATAAGTTCCTTCTTTTTAAGGCTGCTACCAGGATACTAATTATGTGTGGTTTCCATTAAATTCTTGAGATTAAATCCTCTCTTGTAAACAACACAGGGTTTTAAACCCCACATACTTCACTGATGATTTAAAGATGTACCAATTATTTTCAATAACTCTTTTTATTGAGGGGCTGTCAATGGAAAAGGTCAAAACCATGGAGTGTCTGAAGCCAGCATCAAATGTAGGACTACCCAAAACATTGTTACCACTATGAGAAAATGCAGGCATCAAGGCTGGAACAACACAGTCACAAAGTCCTCCAGTAGTAAAAAGCAATCCAGGATATTTATTGTAACAAAAGGTAAGCGCTTTCACAGTTAAACTTCATCAGACCTGCAAAAGCCCTTACCTTTTGTTACAATAAATATCCTGGATTGCTTTTACTACTGGAGGACTTTGTGACTGTGTTTTTCCTGCCTTGATGCCTGCATTTTCCTTATGGAGTATTTTGTTTACTGGAAGAATTGGTGACTGTGCCTCGTTGCTATAGCAGCTGCATTTTTCTGCTTGGCTTCTGCCTGGTTCATCCGTTGCTTACCTGTTACATTACTTCAGTTATTTATATATTTTTAGCAACAAAGTATTTATCCCTTGGTCTGCATTTTCTTTGTTTTGTTTTTATTGTTACCACTATGTTGTATTAAAGATCTTCCTAACAAAGGAAAGTATACACCACCCATCCTCTTGATGACAGCCTTATGTTGGATATTAAGCAACATTGAATCAGGGTAATCACATCTTTTCAACATCTCTACAAGTACACAAATCTCAGTCTGAAAACTGGTATCATCTGATACCATCCTGGAAAGCTGAACCATTTGACCTTTATCTGTAGCCCTTTTCTGTTGAAAGGGGTGACACTCTCATAGTGTAAGAGGAATTAGAATACATAGGTTTGCAGAAAATAGTTGAAACAAAACCACGGTTCACTGTATCATTTTGTTATTTTAACACCCAGATAACAAAGACCATCCTCAACAATGTGATATGTGAAATTTAAAAATATTTTTAATATAACTTAAAAATTCAAGCAACATTTTGAAGAAATCAATACAAAAGATATATCACCTAAAAATGTGTGTGCATCTTTCAGCACTTTACATATGCAGTGTAGAAAATAAATTTTTCCCACTCAACCATTACCAAATTAGGAAAAGAGCTTGCTGTTCACAAGAGAGGATTTAATCTCAAGAATTTAATGAAAACCACTAATAATCAGTACCCTAGTAGCAGCCTTAAATGGGGAGGTACTCATGTGTGGTAAAATTTCCTCTAAAAGTAAATAAAATTGTTCTTTAGTTTGATTTCCAACAGGGTAAATAGTAAATTAATAGTTTAATAATCATATTTAGTTGATGTTATTAAAAATTCATTAACCACTGTAAACTCTCACAGTGTAGAATTGAGGAAAAATAAATCCTTAACATCAATGGTCATGAAACTCAAACCATCCTGGTAAAATTAATTAGTAACCAAATTCAAAATATCCCAATAGTCCTTTAAAAAGTAGGAAAACTCATCATTGTAGTCTTTAAGTTTAAAATCAATAATTTTTTCTATAGTTTCGGTCTTGGAACCATCTTCATGTACTGTTTGGCGCAATGGTAGATTAAATTCATTCTTATCTATTTTTAGGGATTCCAAAAATAGACAGGGTTAAGGGTTTACTTACAAACAGGAACTCAAATGCCTTCTTCTTTAACTGGCCCTGCATCAACAAATCCTGTAACGAACAATCAGGCTTGTAAAATTTTTCTCCACATAATCAAAATAATTCATAACTGCAAAACATACACCCTTGTCTGGTTTCATTAAACAAATATCCTTGTTAAAACTAATAAGTCTCAACATGTCCACTTCAATTTTTTTCAAATTAAATTTGGCACTTTTACCATGCTTGCCTAGTAGTGGGTGCATTTTAAAATGTCTTGCATATCCTTCTCACCAATTTTCTCACATAAGTTAACCACAGTGTGGGATGGTGGAATAAATGTACAATGTTTAAGTAAAACTGTAGACAGAACATTGCTTCCATTTTTAAGCCAAAGGGCTAAATTTAATCTACATGTAAATAATCTGAATTCAGTAAGGGTATTACTTTTTTTCACCTTTTAGGGGGTCCCCCATTAGTTAACTTTTGAGATGCCCCACCTCTTTCTTTTTTTTCTTTTTTTCCAACCTTTCAGAGTCAGAGTCCCTTATTGCATTTCTAACTGGTTTGTCTCACTACTATTTCAACTACTGTCTCTTATAACCTTATCACTCTATACTACTGCTAAAATTTTAACTTCAATACTTGCTGGCCCACAATCAAGTTTTTTTTGTTAATTAAACTCTATTTACACTGACTATTTTTCTTGGCTTATTACCTGTCCACTGACTCCTCTTCCAAGTCATTTTACAAAGCATTGGAGATATATTTTCTCCCATATCAGGACACTGAAAATCGCTATATCCTCCTATTTCCTCATTTGCTGAAACTAAGATTTTAACCCTGCCCCACCCCCCTCCCACACATCTGGAGCTAGATTTTATCTTCTGTTTACATCTGTGGGAGGCATTAAAAAAAAACACTACTCTGAGCTGCACGTCTTCTGAGGTAATGTGCTCCACAAGTTAAAAGAAGCTAAACTGGGTGCCTCTAGCTGCTTATGTTGTCTGTAGGTGCCCTGCGCCTTATAGCAGTGATTTATGGAGCCCTATTGTATGCTTATCTTATTGAAATTGAAAGCAACATCTTTCTCTTTTCCCACTGTTTAACTGGATAGTATGTGACAGCATTTTACCACTGTCAGTTGCATACCTCACATTGTAGAGGTACCTGGTTGCTATTGTATGCTTATCTTATAGAAGGTGAAAGCAGCATCTTTCTTTTTTCCCCCACTGTTTAACTAGATATTCTTCAACAGCATTTTACCACTGTTAGTTGCATACCTGGCATTTGTGAGGTACCTGTTGTCTGAATAAGCGTTATACTGGCTGTGCAGTGAATGGTGTAGTGTTTTTTTTAGCCAACAGTTAAAAAGCAGTACATTGTCATTATATGCTTATATTTGACCTTCTGTTACTGCCTATGCATTGCATTCTTAGAAATATACTGAATTGTATGAAACTGTAACATACTACTACACTTACCTGCCATTTTGGAGATGCTTTTGATGTGATTGTACTGCCTTTTTAATACTGCTTTTATTTGTGTGTCCAGCTTACCATATAATTCTTTTTCCTTTTTCTTTATTTTTTTCTTTCCCCTAGTTCTTTCAAAGTCATTATCCTAGATGTAGTCCAGTATTCTACACAGAATCTGCCCTCCTTACAAGATTACCTCCCCATCTACTCACAAAAGGAACTCTACCCACCTTTTTTAGAACAAAGTATGCTATAATTTAGGTTTAAAAACTGTTCTTAACTGTTTCAGTTGTATTGTAAGAGAGCATGCTACCAGGAACGGCAGCGGTCCAAACCTCCTCTGGCCCCCATTAGTACACTTCTGAGATGCCCCTAACTCTTTTTTTTTCCTTTTTATTCACCTTTCTGGGTCCCCATTAGTTAACTTCTGAGATGCCCCCACCTTTTTATTTTATTCTTTTTTTCCAACCTTTCAGAGTCCCTTATTGTGTTTCTAACTGACTTGTCTCACTACTATTTCAACTAATGCATCTTATAACCTTATCACTCTATACTACTGCTAAAATTTTAACTTGAATACTCACTGGCCCACAATCAAGTTTTTCTTGTTAATTAAGCTCTATTTGCCCCGACTATTTTTCTTGGTTTATTACCTGCCCACTGGCTCCTTTTCCAACTCATTTTACATAGCATTGTAGATAGTTTTTCTCCCAAATCACCACACTAAAAATCATGCTAACCCCCTCCATTTACCATCACTTTGCTCGGGCTCAATCCACTCCCCTACCCTACCCCCATTGCCACCCACACCTAAATACTCTATATTTATACTTTAACTCCACTAAATGACCCCCCCACTCTCCACTTATCCAATAATCTCATTTCCCTGTAGCAGATACACATACCCCTCCCCCAACCTGATCTCAACCTTTTTACATCACCCCACCCTTTATATTTTTCTCCCAGCACTTTAGAACAAATCAATTTCTCTCCTGCACCACCCTAATTATCATCACTTACGCCTCTATACTTTCATTGCACTAACTTTATTTTTCATCCTCCTCTTACCTTTGCACTCGCTTTTGCTCCCTATCATTTATACTCTTTTTGCTGTTCTCATATCTACTGCACCTCCATACACCTTCTTACAAAATCTTCCCTACAATCTACAACTCCACACCCCTCATCTCTATATTACACCCATACAAAGTAACAACATGCCACAGTATCTCTTCTTAACAACCATCCTGCTCCTCCTCTCTACATTAACATCTTATCACACTAACCTACTATATCCACATACAATACCCACCTACACACACATCATCCTGCTATACAAACCTGCACTTCCCTATTTCCCCTGCCCTCTTGACTACCTCCTACCTTCATTTTCACAAACTAAAACATTTTAACCTTTCTTCCTCCTCCACCAAAAATAAGCTCAAATCCACTTATTACCTTTCTTGTTTCACCAAACCTACTCTACTTCTTATCACACTCTTATTAGATGGGGACATCCACCCCAGTCCTGGTCCATCCCCTCCCACCAACTCTACTATCTACACCACACCTGTAAAGCCCCAACTCCACACCTCACCATTCAAATACCTGCCACTTTACTCTATAAACCTCCAAAGTCTTCCAAACAAAATAACATAATTTCATGCTTGGGTTGCCCAAAACTCTCCCCACACCTTATCTCTCTCAGAAACCTGGCTAAAACCACACATCCCAAACTCTGAAATTCTAGCTACTGGCTATAACATTTTCTTGCAATATAGACTTTCAAAAAAGGGGGGAGGTGTCATCATCCTGTATTCAGAACAGCTTAACCTTTCCCAACCCTCCTTGCCCCTCCCTGACTTCTCCCCAGCAGAACTTATCTTTCTTAACTATCAACTTAACCCACACAACAAATGGCCATAGCATCTATCTTCATACCCCCTGGAAACAATATCCCAATTCTTGAATATATCCTATCCTGGATTTCACAACATATACCATATGAGACTATCATACTAGGTGACGTCAACATTGATTGGAATAAGCTCTCACTCAACTCCCCTAGTCTTAGCATTAACCTTTTCAGTTTCAGTCAATTTATTTCTTCTCCTACCCGCATAAATAAAAACTCCAGCTCCACACTTGATTGGATCTCAACTTCCCATCCTAATCAATACCACAATCCCACTACTTTACCAGACTCTTTAAGTGATCACCTCCCTGTCTCAATACTAAGACAACCTTCTCAATCCCCTAAAACCCACCTCTATAGAAAATTCTGCAGCCTTTCAAACTTCAATGCAGACACATTCAACAGTCTACTTTCCCAGGTCAATTAGTCTCCTCTGTATAACTTTCCTCTAAATGATGCTGCTCCCGAATTCAAAAATATTTTCCTTGACATACTAAATGCCCTAACTCCCACTAGGAAAATAGAATCAAATCAAATCCTACTCCCCGGCTCTCTAAAGGTACCCTTTCCACTATGAAATGTAGAGTCAGCACCTGGAAGCAATGAACTAAATCAAAATCTCCACCTCTCCTCCTCAAATATAAACAACTAAGAAACATCACCAAAAAGTTATTATTCAGGACAAAATAAAGTTCTGTCAGGAAGCCCAATCCACCCAGTTTTCCAATCCAAAAAAGTTTGGCACACTATGAACAATATACTCCACTCAGGGAAACCTTCCACCCCAACCCGTTTCCTAACAATACACCCCTTGAAACCACCACTGTACTAAATAACCACTTCATAGACTCTATCAGAAATCTAACTCCCCCTGACAACAACTAAAGACAATCCCCAACCCCCTCCACCACCCATCTTCAGTCAGCCTTCTCCCTGAAACATGTTTCCACTGCCTATATCAAATCCCTTTTGCAGAAACTTAAAAAAACATGCTCACCCTCTTTTGACAACCTACCTCCCCAACTTCTCAAACTAGCTGCCAGTTCTATAGCATATCCCATCTCAGTCCTTATCAACCATTCTTTCAAAGAATCAACAGTCCCCAAAATCTGGAAATCCTTCTATACAGTTCCACTTCATAAAGGAGCTAACTCCAGAGACCCTTCTAACTACCGACCAATAGCCATCCTCTCCCCACTCTCACAAATTCTCAAAAAATGCATTCATAGACAACTTCTTACCTACCTGCTTCAAGAAAATCTCCTTACCCTCCCAGCATGGATTTAGACCTCACCACATTACATCCATAGTCCTCATGTCTTTCACCCAGACCATAGCAGAAGCAAGGGATAAACTGGTATCATGTCTCTTCCTTAACCTCTCCAATCCATTTGACACTGTCTCCCACCCTAAACTTCTCTCAGAACTGTCTGAACTAAACCTCTCCACTTCCACCATTCTCGTGTTCACTAGCTACCTCAACAACAGAAGACAATCTGTTAGTTGGCAAGCTTTCTACTCACCCTTCTTACCTTTCCAAACAGGCATCCCGCAAGGATCCATCCTAGGTCCCCTTCTCTTCAATATCTTTGCTAACAATCTTTGCTCTGCCTGCAACTCCTTATCACTAATCCAATACAATGATGAGTCTATCCTTATCACCCTCTCCGATAACCTCACTAATCTCTACTCCCTCACACAGACTTTCTTTAATATCATTGAACACTGGCTAATTGAAAACCAACTCATCCTTAACCCAAAGAAAACTAAACTTCTCCTTTTCCTTCCGAAATCTTCATCCCACCTTAAAACGTCTTTCAGTCTCTCTTCCCTAGACAACACCATTATTTATGCCAACTCCATTACTAAACTCCTAGGAATTACAACTGATGACCAACTGAAATTTGAGCATCATATCCAACAATCCATCACAAAGAGCAATCAAAAACTAGGTCTACTGTACAGACATAAAAAATTCTTATCCACCACTGCTAGGACTTCACTCGCCCAAGCCTATCTTCTCCCCTCCCTACTATATGCTTCCCCTATTTTTACACATATCTAAGCAAATCTCTTAACCAAACTCGAACAAACCTACAACCACATAGCCAGATTTGCCTGTAATCTCCCTTACAAATCCTCCCTTAAACGACTAAAATGGCTCGAATTCCCTAAACTACTTCAACTTTCACAGCTCCAGATGGCACACACTCTACTGTACAAACCTGCAGACTGTCCCTTCCTGTCTACCTTCCTATCCCTCTACAAACCCGCACAATCTCTCTGTAGCACTGACCAAGTACTACTTAACATCTACAGGCCTAACAAAACTATAGGCAGATTACTCTATAAATACTCCATATCTCAAACCTGCAACAATCTCCCAACTTACATACGATCTATCCAGTCTTCTTTCCTTTTCAAAAAAAAAAAAAATTGAAGAACTACCTTGTCAACTCTCCCTCCTGCACCTGTCACCACCCTACATAACTTCTGCTCCCCTTACAGAGAGACTACAACTTATTTCACTTCTTACATTTCTTTATGTAACCTTACAACCACTTAGTCCTACTGAAACTGAGCATCCCCACTGAGCTCTCTTATTACTCAATTTTCTTTCACCACCATCCTCCTCTCACCCCTTTTCCCTCCTCTATTTTTTCTTTTTTTTCCTATTAAATACTTCTCCTTTCCACACTACCTACTTTGACTAGTTATAAATATTACTCATGTCTTATCTGGTAATAATCTATTTTATGTTTCCCAGCTCTACCTCTATCAGTTTCATTGCTCTACTTTTGCTGAATTACTTTTACTGCTAGAACTTCGACTAAGGAATGAATGTTTTATTTATATGTATTCACATACCTTTTTTTGGACTTGTTATGCAACTTGTGATTGTTATTACTTATTGTTATTACTTTTTCTTTCATTTGTTGTTTGGAGTTTTTCTCCTTGGGTCTACAGTGAAAATGGGCTTTCTGGCCCAATGGACTAACCCAGTTAACAAAAGACAAATAAATAATAAAATAAGTAAGAAGCTCTCCTTGTAGGGATAAATGCATTGCCATGTTCAAAAACATTGGCATGTGCTTCAGCAAAAGGGTAATTACTGTAGTTATATATTTTAAAATCCCTGTACTTAATTCCAGTTTGTTCTCTCTCTCCCCCTTCCTGTCATCCATCCCTTCCTTCTCGCTCTCATTTCTCCCCTCCTCATATGCGTCAGATAATCCCCTACCTGGGGACTATTGTGTGATAAATTGTTCTTGTTTAAAAGATGTTCTGACCTCTACAAAGGGCATCATCATCAACCACAGGGGAATGTGACAAGAAATCCTGAACAACAGGTTTTGTTCTCACAAATTTTTGGGAGGGTAGAGGGGGATATCAGAACCCTTTCTTGTAAGCAATCATGTTACATTGTAACCTCTTATCTTAATTAATTTTAATTCCCTTACAAAAAGAGTCTCCATGTTAAATGCATTTTCATTCACAGAAGAATAGGAACAGAGGAATAAATCTGACGTAATAAAATTATTTAAAGCAGTTATTTCAGTTTCAAGTTTAACCTTTTGTCTTTGATTGGCTTTTGCAAATGTTTCCATAAGCTCAATACCACGCTGGTCAAATAATTGTATAAGCTCTTTATGAAAGTCAAAATCTTTAACCAGTCCAATAGGTACACACCAAGTTGGAGAACTTTCTCAAAAGTACCCATTTTCTAACTATAAGTAACTAAATTTCAAAAGTTTTATCTTCAAATCCAGGATTTAATATTTTAAAGAACCAGTCTCACTGTAAGAGTGTGACCCAAAGTTCATATTGCCCGCAAACCAATCACTAATGTTAATATAACCATGCATCAGTACATCAGTATTCTGCTGTACAGTAGAGGTACGCTGACCCAGCATAATGTTGTAAAAACTTTGCAAGGCTTGACCAGAGGGAATAGTCTCAACAATGGGTAACAAAACCCCATCAAAATCACAATCTACAAGAACATCATTTGTTATACCACTAGAAGAACTACTCTCATTCAATACTAAAGTAAATTGTTAAATAAGTCTGTATAGACTACACAATGTGGAGAAAATATCAGAGATAAGGGCTTCCACTTTAAAGCTGTCACTCATTGCTAATGTCATTGTGATGCACCAAACCAGAAACCAAAACAAATCCAAGCATTGAAATCCATTCAGATAACTACAGAAGAGGTAAAGAGATTGATGTTGACCAAAACAAAGGTTGGAGTTGAAAAAAATAAATTTAATTAGTTATAAAGCTGGTTAAGCACTTTGATCCCTAACAACCTTTATAATCTGTATGGCAAGTAACTTAGTGAATTTAAAACCCTGTGTTGTTTACAAGAGAGTATTTAATCTCATAAGCAATACCCTAGTAGCACCCTTAAAAAGAGAGTTACTTTTACAATAAGTGTGGTAGATGTAAACAGTGTCAATATATAAGAGAAGGTGAAGGTGTTTTGATCAATGGCCAAATTTTAGTAACAACTGGAGTCATTGTAGTTGTGATACTAAAGGGGTGGTATATGTCATGACCCATGACAGTTGCACAGCATTTCACATTGGTAAAACAAAGCGTCAATTAAAGGACAGGATTTAGGAACATATGTACGACTTTAAGACTAAAAGTAATGAATGTTTTATTTTACCATATTGAAAAGGTTCCAGAACATAAGCATTGGTTTCAGGTCTTGAAATAGGTTGTGGTCAACCTGAGGGGTGGACTGTGAGCTATGAGGTTAGAGATGTGTGAACTTAAATGGCAATTAATTACTGATGCTGAAAATGACCCAGGATTGATTGAGTATTCCTCCATTATGAGTGTATTAAAGCTAAGGGCTTTGAGAATGTAAATGAAGGTAACATATGTGTTTTCATTTAGTGTATGATGTTTACATTACCATTCATTATTTTGGATAGGTATTGTGCTTTAGTGTTTTACTTAAGCTGTGTTTTAATATGTTCAGCGCTGTAGTGTATTTTTAATGCATTAATTGGGGCTGGACTTGGATCATGTGACTCATTATGTAAGTGATTTAAATGTGAATTAAGTCTGCATCTGTTTGGTTCTGACGAAGTCTCCATTGTTACTAGAGATGAAAGTACTTAACCATCATTTTGTTGCCTTTATAACTAACTAAATTTACATTTTTGAACTCCAACATTTGTTTTGGTCTATGGAAACCTCTTTTACCTCTTCTGTGGTTAACACCACCCAGGAGCAGGAACAGCCAACAATGGCTATAGGGTCAATGAGTACACCCTTTGCTATCCAGGTCTTTGGGCTTAACCACTCTCCACAATGAGTGAAAGTGTTGACAAAGGAAGAACAAGCTGTCTGAAATCCGTAAAACTCCAGCTGTGGTTGATCTAAAAACCTACCCAACAATACAGACGTGTTGTTTGACATTCTCCACATAAACAAGTTTTGATACTCCAGTGGAGTCAAAATTATAGGTGCAACATTTAAAGCACAACAGTGAAAATGCAATAATCAGTAAGGCCCCACATGTAATCCATAACAGCTTAAAAAGAAAGAAAATAACAAGTTACTTTAAGTTCTGAGTTCACGTTACCATAGTTCCTTGAGTAGCAGTAACAGCTGTCTGTATGGCCTCAGCTATTTGCTGCACATTTTCTGTGTGTTCCAATTCCCCAAGAGATGGGTCTAGAGTAGGAACAATAAGATCTTCATTGTCCACAGTGCTCGCCAAAGGATTGTACTTGTAATAAGTCATGATGGCTGACTAAAACATGACTTGCTTCACCTTGCAACCCTGTGAAGGTGTAGAAGAAACAACTTTAAGAACCGAGACAGGTTTCATTTTACTTCCAGGCAGTGACTTCACTGGTGAGTTTGTTCTGTTCCATCATCTGGCTCCATTCTTTGCATGTTTCACCTTTTCTCCACTCCTATAATGTGTTGATAAAGATATTCACTTCTTCAGGAATACTGAAGAAGACATGTCAACCCTCGCAGTCTAGAACCAAGGTAACAGGGAACTTAAGTTGTGAAGAAATTCCCAAATCTTTAAACTTTTTTATGAAAGGGACTATAGCTTACCTCTTCAAAAACAATGAATACAATAATCTGGTGAACCTGAACTATTACCCTTACTATTTTACACCCTTCACCCATCTTTCTGCAGTGCCATAGGACAATTTCCCTGTTATTATAACTGAGATATTTTGCAGTCACCCTATTTTTTATGGATATCAGTTGGGTACAACAACCCTGTGTTTCCAAATGTTAGCCAAACATTCCACTTATGCTGTGCTGATGATGCCATAAGAAGGCAGAAACATGCATGTCCACAGCTAGTGGGGGTTGGCTTTATTGGCCTGAATTTGTCCATAAATAGACTTAAAATAAAAGTCATGGATATTCAGAATTGCCATTTAGCTGAAACACCTGATGTCCTTAAAGGGTAATTTGCAAATATCCCATGTCGCCTCTAATATAAGAGGTTTAATGTATCACACAGTGGAAAGTAAAGCTTTGCTAGATTTTTCTCATTGGTTTTTAACTGTTATTATAACTTAGGAAGCACACAAAAAATGAAAAGAAATGTTGAAATACTTGTTCCATGCCACAATTCCATGTGTGTGCATTCAATAATGCAATCCAATTTTATTTGCAACAATTAGGTCAGCTCTTGCTTGATAAACTGTATCGGGTTAGTCCTGCTTTTCCCCTCTAGTCAACCAATAAATCTCAGATTATTTTGCCTATTCCTATTCTCCAGGTCATCAAGTTTAAGTCCAGTTCTGTGTGTTTTAACCTATAGTTCAGCTGGTTCTACGCCATGTTTTTCAATTACTTCCTTTTGGCCCTCAGGCTGTCACTGCTGCCTTTCAGTAACAGCAGCTATATTCTGCAGCTACTGTTCTTGCTTATCATTGACTTCTTTGATATATGAGGTACCCTGTAACACAGCCTGCACTATGGACATAAGGGATGAAATCCCAGTCTGGATAGCATCTGGAGAATGTCCAAGATCTACCTTGTTCTTGGCCATCTTGAGCAAATGCATCCTCACACGCAGTTCATCTATTAAAAAAACAGCTCAAGATGTCAACTGCACTTGCCAAACAATATGGGGCTGTTTTAAACCATTGGAAAGGTTTCCACTTTCTTGCTTTATTTAAAAGAAAAAATGCCATCAGGCTGCTCATGAAACTACTGGGACATGTCTAACTGTTGCTTTCCCCTGTGTGCACCCATATTAGTCAACATGACCAAGTCACCAATTTTTACACCATCAAGTGACTAGCCCTAATTTGGCACACAGTCTATGATCTGTATTCTGCTATTTAGAGGATACTGCACACCACAGTTGATGGTTGATCTAGAGAATTCTTCCCACGATAGGTACCACCTATAGTCTGTGGTGCTGCCTATGACGTCTTTCAATTTATTTGTGTGGGTTTGAGATGGGAAGACCCATCATATTTTTCTGGGAGACACATGATGAGCATGCATACTCCACAGAGGCATTGGAGTGAAGTTGGGATTGAACCTTGTAGCTTGTGCATGGGAGACAAATACTTTATCCATTATGCCAGCTGTGTCCTGTTCTTTGTCACCATTCTCTGTCCTTTGTCTTCTGTCTAAAACTTAAATGTCATACCCCTCCCCAGCATGTCCCCTTGTCAGTTTTGTCTGTATTGTGTTTGTACATTTGTCCTAGCTAACATCCTCACCCTTTTGCTATACCTTCAGCTTCCCCTACATCGTTCCCCACCTTACCTTCTTTGAATAGATAAAAAAAAAGTATTTTCCATTCCGCATCGTATTCATTCATTCCCTGTTTCCCTTATGTGCTACCCTCTGCTTGATTTCCCCTTTTCCCGTTCTGTCTTACACTCCCATTTCTACCCTTTAATCTGGTCAAAATTGATTTAAAGTGTGCAGTATGTCCTGATAGTTACTACTCTTGCCTTGCCACTGTTGTGTGCATGTGAGAAAATGAGCTGTATACATGCACTTAGTTTGGCAGCTGTGCTCATCACAGTACATAGCTACCCCTCCTACTGCCATCACTGTGAGCAGCTTTCTAAATCCCAGGAGTGATTTTTGGTTGATTGTGAAAAAACTCTTTGTTTTTGGGATACAGGTGTAAGGAAAAGATGCACCAGGTTGTTGCTCACTGGCCAATCCTACTGTAGTCTTTCTAGGTTTAAACAGTAAATAAGGACATCAGGTGAGATGCAGAATATAACATACCCTTAACAAAAACAGAAAAGTGAATATTTACTGTTTTCTTCTTGGTCATACAACCGAGATGTACTTAATCAAATCAGAAACATTAACTATTGTTCATTTTTTGCTATAACCTTTGTTTGGCTGGTTGTTAAAATATATGCCCACACAGCCCTGCATTTGAAAAAGTGATATTTGGAATTAGAATGGCATTTGTTGTCAGTGCATCCAGAAATTGCTGAAGTTCATTCTGGCAGTAGAATTTTGTCTCTTGCATACTATGACAGCTATTCCATGATTAAAACTGTGAATCCTGAAAGGAAACAGATTGCTACAAGACTAAAGCAGTGTACATTAAACAGTGCCTGATGTCTCATGGGTAAAAGCTATGAAATATAGTTTCTTTCCCAAAGTATCTAATAATGCATACATTTGAAACTGAGCATAGCTTTAGTATCCCCCAAAATATATGCATAGCTCCCCTTTCTGTCACTTGTTTTTTTCTAGCCTCCAAAATACATCGATATACATATACGTATACATATCTATAACTGCCTGTGCGCACACTAATACACACATGCACACACACACACACACACACACACACACACACACACACACACACACACACACACACACACACACACACATGCCTACATGGCCGTGTTTAATAAGGAAAACACTTCCCTTTGATAAAGTTGTTAATCAGAATGTTGACTTACAGCTTGGTAAAAAATAAACAAAAACGCAGTTGGAAATATCACTGTAATAATGTTATTGCTGGAGAAGGTCCAGCACCCCACATATACGAGGAAGCACAGTCCATGCCCTCCCACTTAATTATTCTAACTACAAGGTTGAAGATCCCCAGGGGAAAGGAACTTATCATTTACCTGAGTCTGTGTGACCTGTAAATTAGAATCAATGCAGAGATTTTGATTTCCACATGTTTTTTTCATCTATTTTTAAAATGATGTTTTGGTTTTCAGGTTTCTGAATGGAACCTGAAAAAAACATAGCATAAAATAAAATAAAAAAAAAGCCATGCTACATAATCAAGATAATAGAAATGTCTCCAGACAGACAACTTGTAACAGCTCTAAAGCTTTTAAGTCCAAGAACCTAGAGCTCCATGAAGATGAATAAGATTCTTTAATTCAGCCATTCAGCCAGCATCAGCATTTTTGTTTCAGAAGTGTTAGGAGAGGAATTTCACTTTCTTTTTTTTTTATTATTCAAATTATTTTTATTTTGATGAAATAACACAATAATTTAATACATTCATAACATTCAATAACTATTTACAGTATTTACATTCATCCTGACAAAAAGGATTCAGATAAAAACATTTGTAGTTAAATAATAAGTTAATATATAAACTATGATAGTTAGGAAGAGTTTGATTCCATCAATAGGGTCATCATCATCTTCTTTCGGCTGTTCCTGTTAGGGGTCGCCACAGCAGATCATCTGTTTCCATTTCTTCCTGTCCTCTGCATCTTGCTCTTATCACACCAGCCACATGCATGTCCTCTCTCACCACATCCATAAACCTTATCTTAGGCCTTCCTCTTTTCCTGTTACCTGGTAGCTTCACCCTTAGCATATTTTTCCCAATATATTCAGCATCTCTCCTCAGCACATGTCCAAACCTGTCTGATCTCGTCTGTCAACCTGTCCATCACATTGCAAATAAAAAAGGGCTCAGAGCTGATCCTTGATGTAATCCCACCTCCACCTTAAATGCATCTGCCATTCCCACTGCAGACCTCACCGCTGTCACACTACCCTCGTACATATCCTGTACCACTCTTACATACTTCTCTGACACTACCAACTTCCTCATACAATACCACAACTCCTCTCTAGGCACCCTGTCATATGCTTTCTCTAAGTCTACAACAACACAATGCAACTCCTTCTGACCTTCTCTGTACTTTTCCATCAACAATCTCAGAGCAAACATTGCATCTGTAGTGCTCTTTCCCTGCATGAAACCATACTGCTGATCACTAATCATCACGTCCCTTCTTAACCTAACTTCCACTACTCTTTTCCATAATTTCATGATGTGACTGATCAATTTAATGCCTCTGTAGTTACTACAGCTCTGCACATCACCCTTATTCTTAAAAAAATCTGTACCAAAACACTTTTTCTCCATTCCTCAGGCATCCTCTCACTTTCCAAGATTTCATTAAACAACCTGGTCAAAAACTCTACTGCCATTTCACCTAAACACCTCCATGCTTCCACAGGTATGTCATCTGGACCAACAGCCTTTCCATTCTTCATCCTCTTCATAGCTATCCTTACTTCCTCTTTGCTAATCCATTGCACTTCATGATTCACTATCCCCACATCATCCAACCTTCTCTCCCTCTCATTCTCTTCATTCATCAACCCCTCAAAGTACTCTTTTCATCTGCTCAACACACTCTGCTCACTTGTGAGTATGTTTCCCTCATTATCCTTTATCACCTTTACCTGCTGCACATCTTTTCTAGCTCGGTCCATCTGTCTAGCCAATCGGTACAGGTCCTTTTCTCCCTCCATCTGTAGGGTATCAATCAAATTCAAAACTTTCCTCTATGAACTATTAACCAATAGCTTAGGAAAAGTTCTCAACTCTTTAGTTCTTTTCTCCATTAGTATGTATTTCTTCAGTAATGATAGGAATTCCTCCATTGTGGGTGCTACATTAGAGTTCCATCTTCTAGTTATACATTTTCTGGCTGTTGCTAACATTGTCCACAACAAATACAGGTCATATTTCTTCATATTATTACTATTAACAACATTCAATAAAATTAAAGACTTTGTCAAAACAAATATATCAGTATAGATAGCTTGAAGAAATTTGTTAATTTCATTCCAATATGGTTTAATATTAGTACAGTCATAAAAAATATGAGACAAATCAGCATTAGTGGACAGATGACATCTCCAGTATAACTTGCTGTTTGAAGGGTTCATCTTTGAGAGTTTCTCAGATGTCAAAAAGGATCTGTGTAGAAAGTTCCAATGAAAAATCCTCCAGAATTGTGAGTAAGAAGTTTAACTGAAAATAAAATGTTTGTTTTATCTTCCATTGATAATGATACTTAAAACCCTTTAGTTAGGTATTGCCAGTAAGAATCCTTAGGAGCTGTCTTATAGACAATGAAAGTGTTATATAGATATGATAATTCATTCTTAACATTGATATTATTATATAGAATTCCAAAAATCCAGTTTATAATTTTTGGTATGGTTTTGAAGGGTGAATTTCTGACTTTTTGCAAAGGTAGGCTATGACCTGCTAACATAGATTCTCAGTAAATACACATTATGAAACAGAATACGCAAAAAAAGAAAGAACACTGGCTTAAAGGGGGGGGGGCACATTATTTTGTTTTATACATTACTACAGTCTTCCTCCCTTAAAATTGGAACAGTAGTACACATGAATGATATTCAGAACTAGTTGGAAAAGCTTTAGGCACTGTACTCTTTGAGACATGCTGGTGGTCTTCTGACTGTAGCAGACCTCCTCAATTCAGGTGACAAATAAGACCTGCTACAAGCGGTTCAACTTGTTTCCCTCACATTTGTCCTAACAATGCTGTCCACAGGGGAGTGCAAAACTGGTACCATCACTGGGGGGAACAATCAAAAATTTTGTCCTGGTCTTAGCTTGTGCATTGATTCACTGGAATATCCCATCACCTGGGTCAAACACTGGAGAACAGGTTATTTAATCATTTCAATACATATTCACACAAGGTTCACGAAAAAAAGAAAAAAAAAAGTTTTAATTATACTGTAATGATATATGCAGCCACATTTGAAACTCTCATTTCACATCAAATCAGTGAATAATTTTGTTTGGTGCTCCTTGGAGTTTCCTTCACATCTAATTCCTGTTGATGTATGTCTAGAAGATTATCAACTGCTATCATGAATAAGTTAAGCACAAGGTTAGAAGCAGCACAGTCACTCAATAACTGTTTTCTGAGGCTGTACAATCCTGCAAATTGTAGTGACCCGTAAATTAACAAATTAATACTCCCTTAAATAAACTATTTTGTGTGGTGGAAACTTTAAATTGTTTACCTAAAATTACAATTAGAAGAACAGCTGGTAGTATTGGTACTACCCAAAAAGCTCATGTCACTTGTATTGGCAGAAATAAATAAGAATTTGCCAGATAATCAAATTTAACATAAAATACACAGATTGCTGTCTTACCACTTGCCCAAATAAATAACTTCAAGGTCATTCTTAATTCTTTAACTTTGTCCAGCTTTCATAGCATCTTTATTTAAAAAAATGTTGGAAATGCACATTAGGTTGTAGCAAAGATAATGACCTCATTGTGAAAGCTTGATGATTGGTAAAATATACCGTGACAGAACAAATAAGTTATTAGTAAAATGCAAATTAAATACTCAAATCAAAAACCCCAAATCAGACATGTGCAATAATTGGAATGCCCACAGAGATGCCTACAGAGATACTAAAATGATACAAGGCTGAAACAGTATATCCTACACGTACTGACTCAAATCCCTATCACTATACTTTGTATCGTACAGTTTGTTAGGAGGTGACCTTTGTTCAGCATACAAAGCATCCTCTGCCCCAATACAAACTTACTTACTGCACATCAGCAAGTCAAATGTCATAAGAAATACTCTGTCTAGGAATGTAAATCTCTTCTACAGTATCAACAGAATGGTTTGGAGGTACAAGTATATCCTGCAGAGGATACCACTGTTCTGGAATAGATTCCCCATCCATGTAAAAAAAGTTCATCAATGTTCATATTCAAAAACAAATTGTATCCATGGATGGGAAACAGAAAAATTAACCAAGGACTGTCCCCTGTACTACTAATAGACAGAGGCAGCTCCGAAATTCTTTATCCCATGCATGGGTCTCCTCATATCATTCATGGTGTGATCTCAGATGTTCTCACTAGGGATAATGTACGATTATTGAAAATAGGATGGGTAAGGCCAATGTACCACCAAATGGGATGGGTTAATTCAAGCACCAATAGGGGAAATTTGCTAGGGTTAAAAAGGAACACAAGGGCGGGTAGCCTAATATTTATGTATAACTCCATGAATCTGTAAAGCACTGGCCTGCTCCACATCATTCATATGTAGCAGATTATTCTGAAGGGCTTTTGCTTGACATGCATCGATGAAGTATTCTAGTTTGTGTGTGGAATGGAACAGCAATCTAGCCACATCACAATGCAAAGGTAGAATCATTGGACAAAAAAAAAGTCATGTGATGGACATGGGCCAATCACAACTGGCAGTTTTACCTATCTAAATTAAGAGTTAAATGTGTTGCTTTCTGTTGATAGCTTTTCAGTGACTAAAACTGATTAGGAATGTAATTAAGTAAAATAGTTTTGCAAATATGGGTTTTACTAATATCTCTTGATGGTTATATCTCAAAGAAGTGCCATTTCACAGATTTTATGTAGCATGGCTCATGGTTTCATTGACTAACAGAGGTGAATGTCAGAAACAATGACCAACCACATGTACGATTTGTCAGAACAACAGCAGTGTAAAATATAAAAGCTATCTCTGAGTTTCAGAAGTATGATAGAAAAGTAAAGTAAATACACAGCAACTTCTATTAATAGGACATATTACCTTAATGCACAACAAAGGTAGCCTGAAAAGTAAAGCAAAGCAAGTTAAATACAATAAAAAAATAATAATTTACCAAAACCAAAGGAAGAAACTCAGTGCCAAACAAAACCCAAAAGGTGACAACTCGAAAAAAAAAATACAAAAGGTACTGTAAGAGGTCCAGAAAATACTCAGAAGTCCAGGCAGAAATAAACTGTTTATTTCAATACAATAATTTAATGCATTAACTGACTCATCGCATTTCTATACCTATACACAGGACTTACTCAGGTATCAACCTACCCACAATTCTTTATATACACTTACAGTTAATTAACTCTGACAAATTACCATTAAAAACAGTTTGAAAAAAGTCAGTTTCAAAATGCCAATTTCAAATCGCGAACCCAAAACATGTAGCAAGTTAAGCAAAGCAAGTTAAATAGGAAAAAATAATTTAGCTATAATCAAATCATTGCTTACCAGAGCAGCTTGAAAATGCAATTATCTATATTTTCATAGTTCTATTTTGTTCTTCATATTCAGTTCAGTAGGGTGGGTATCTTAAAAGTGTACCATAAGCATTCTATTGTTTTAAAGGCAGGCAAGAAAATAAAGCAAAGCAGGTTAGATATGAATAAATAACTAAGTTATAATATAGCAAGAGTTAAGAGGACAACTTGAAAATACATTTCAGTGCATTTTCACAGTTAGATTTTGAGCTTTGGATTTAATTCAGTTTTACTAGACATAGGAGTTAAGGGGACAGTAGCCCCCTTTATAAAATTCATTTCTGAGGGCAGTCAGCAGTGACTTTTAATTTGATTGTCATTTCAAAGATGTACCACCTTAGCATCTGAGAACGCGTCTATTTATCCATTGGGGTATGTACTCATGAGATGGGCGGGGTTTGCCATTGCACATCCAGGGTGGTAAATCTTTGAGATATAACCCTCTTGATTTCTCCATGTAAACTGCTGTTACAAAATTCAGGTAATTTTATGGGTTCTGGGTCAACGATATAGTTAGACATACTAAACATATAGAATGGAGTATATTTTTTCTGAGCATCTGTTAGAATGATTATAGTTTCACAGACTTTGGCCATAATTTCTTTTAGCCATTCCTCATAGTTTTCAGTTGCGCACAAATCTCTTACAGTAGCTGCAGTCCTGTTCTAACTGTAAAGCTAACATGTATAGTTTGTGTGTGTTACTGTTGCAAAGTGAAAAAGGTTGTAATATAGTTGATGTGAAGTCTGCCCATGTTAATCCCCCACTTTTTCTTCAGTTATGAAGGAAAACAAGATGCTTGTGAGAAAAAAAGGAAATGGAATTAAGCTTCATGAGACTTTAAAATTGTCAGTACAGTATTTAACAGCTTTTTTTTTGCTTTTAATTGGTGACATGCTGCAATACTTTCTTTAAATATTTTGAATATCAAATGAATGGTGGCATTAGGGGAGCACATTTACCCCTTATAGATTGATAAATTGTACTTGTGAGAACAGCAGCTAATTTTAGGATAATGAAACGTTTAGGCAATGATTAGGGTGTATGTTAAAATGTACATAGCAGTTTATCACTTATTTCTGCACACAATCAACAACATTTTACCATTTGACAGAAACATAGGTATGTGCAGTGCAGCACACGCAATTAATTAAAATTAATTGTACTGTCAAATGTTTGGTATCATTCCTTTCAGTCTTATTTCAGTTTTGTTTGTAGATGACTATACATGCTTAATGTTTTAAGAAAACCTTACTGTAAAGTATAACTTCTGTCTTCCATGGATGCTTGGTCCATGCATGAACTTATTTTTCACTTAGATTGCTAGTGCCTTTTTATTGACATTGTTATGTGTAGTCATATATCTGATGAGACAAGCTGACTTGTGATCTTAGCCATAGAGCACCCGTCCCCATAAATCATACTGGACTGTTATATGGCTTATGTCCAGAGGCTGTTAAATGCAGTTAAAGGTTATCCATCAGTATGTGGTATAAGGGTTTCAGCTAGTAGATGGATTGGGATGTATTGCCACCTACAGGGAAGATGCAAAGTCTTTCATTACATTTTCCTTTAATAAAAGTTAAGGATGCTATGACTTAGATCCACTAACAAGGCACTAATCGCATTCTCCAAAAGCCATTACAGCTTTGGTGACTCCCTGTATTCTAGCAACATTGCCAAGACTTGGAACTCCCTAACACTACAAATCAGGGTACTGCCTAACAAAACCATCTTCAAAAAAACAGCTTAATTCCCACCTAAATAACTTCTGGATATGCAACTGCCTAGCACCTGGCTGACATATTCTAACTCCTTTCCCCTACCCACTATCCAACCTGCTCTTTAAAACTCCCACAGATGCACTATATATTATCACACGTTACTTGTAACTGCCTAGCACCTGGCTAACATATTCTAACTCCTTTCACCTACCCATCCAACCTCCTCTTTAAAACTCCCACAGATGCACTATATATTATAACATGTTACTTGTAACTGACTAGCACCTGGCTGACATATTCTAACTCCTTTCACCTACCCACTATCCAACCTCCTCTTTAAAACTCCCACAGATGCACTATATATTATCACACGTTACTTGTAGCTGCCTAGCACCTGGTTGACATATTCTAACCCCTTTCCCGTACCCACTATCCAACCTCCTCTTTAAAACTCCCTCAGATGCACTATATATTACCACATGTTACTTGTAACTGCCTAGCACCTGGCTGACATATTCTAACTCCTTTCCCCTACCCACTATCCAACCTCTTTAAAACTCCCACAGATGCACTATATATTACCACATGTTACTTGTAACTGCCTAGCACCTGGCTGACATATTCTAACTCCTTTCCCCTACCCACTATCCAACCTCCTCTTTAAAACTCCCACAGATGCACTATATATTATCATACGTTACTTGTAACTGCCTAGCACCTGGCTGACATATTCTAACTCCTTTCCCCTACCCACTATCCAACCTCCTCTTTAAAACTCCCACAGATGCACTATATTACCACATGTTACTTGCAACTGCCTAGCACCTGGCTGACATATTCTAACTCCTTTCCCCTACGCACTATCTGACCTCTTTAAAACTCCCACAGATGCACTATATATTATCACACGTTAATTGTAACTGCCTAGCACCTGGCTGACATATTCTAACTCCTTTCCCCTACCCACTATCCAACCTCTTTAAAACTCCCACAGATGCACTATATATCATCACACGTTACTTGTAACTGCCTAGCACCTGGCTGACATATTCTAACTCCTTTCCCCTACCCACTATCCAACCTCCTCTTTAAAACTACCACAGATGCACTATATATTATCACACGTTACTTGTAACTGCCTAGCACCTGGCTGACATATTCTAACTCCTTTCCCCTACCCACTATCCAACCTCCTCTTTAAAACTCCCACAGATGCACTATATATTATCACACGTTACTTGTAACTGCCTAGCACCTGGCTGACATATTCTAACCCCTTTCCCCTACCCACTATCCAACCTCCTCTTTAAAACTCCCTCAGATGCACTATATATTACCACATGTTACTTGTAACTGCCTAGCACTTGGCTCACATATTCTAACCCCTTTCCCCTACTCACTATCCAACTTCCTCTTTAAAACTCCCTCAGATGCACTATATATTACCACATGTTACTTGCAACTGCCTAGCACCTGGCTCACATATTCTAACACCTTTCCCCTACCCACTATCCAACCTCTTTAAAACTCCCACAGATGTACTATATATTACCACATGTTACTTGCAACTGCCTAGCACCTGGCTGACATATTCTAACTCCTTTCCCCTACCCACTATCCAACCTCCTCTTTAAAACTCCCACATATGCACTATATATTATCACACTAAACTTGTAGCTGCCTAGCACCTGGTTGACATATTCTAACCCCTTTCCCCTACCCACTATCCAACCTCCTCTTTAAAACTCCCTCAGATGCACTATATATTACCACACGTTACTTGTAACTGCCTAGCACCTGGCTGACATATTCTAACTCCTTTCCCCTACCCACTATCCAACTTTCTCTTTAAAACTCCCACAGATGCACTATATATTATCACACGTTACTTGTAACTGCCTAGCACCTGGCTGACATATTCTAACTCCTTTCCCCTACCCACTATCCAACCTCCTCTTTAAAACTCCCACAGATGCACTATATATTACCACACGTTACTTGTAACTGCCTAGCACCTGGCTGACATATTCTAACTCCTTTCCCCTACCCACTATCCAACCTCTTTAAAACTCCCACAGATGCACTATATATTACCACATGTTACTTGTAACTGCCTAGCACCTGGCTGACATATTCTAACTCCTTTCCCTACCCACTATCCAACCTCCTCTTTAAAACTCCCACAGATGCACTATATATTATCACACGTTACTTGTAACTGCCTAGCACCTGGCTGACATATTCTAACTCCTTTCCCTACCCACTATCCAACCTCCTCTTTAAAACTCCCACAGATGCACTATATATTATCACACGTTACTTGTAACTGCCTAGCACCTGGCTGACATATTCTAACTCCTTTCCCTACCCACTATCCAACCTCCTCTTTAAAACTCCCACAGATGCACTATATATTATCACACGTTACTTGTAACTGCCTAGCACCTGGCTGACATATTCTAACTCCTTTCCCCTACCCACTATCCAACCTCCTCTTTAAACTCCCACAGATGCACTATATATTATCACACGTTACTTGTAACTGCCTAGCACCTGGCTGACATATTCTAACTCCTTTCACCTACCCACTATCCAACCTCCTCTTTAAAACTCCCAAAGATGCACTATATATTATCACATGTTACTTGTAGCTGCCTGGCACCTGGTTGACATATTCTAACCCCTTTCCCCTACCCACTATCCAACCTCCTCTTTAAAACTCCCTCAGATGCACTATATATTACCACATGTTACTTGTAACTGCCTAGCACTTGGCTCACATATTCTAACCCCTTTCCCCTACTCACTATCCAACCTCCTCTTTAAAACTCCCTCAGATGCACTATATATTACCACATGTTACTTGCAACTGCCTAGCACCTGGCTGACATATTCTAACTCCTTTCCCCGACCCAGTACCCAACCTCTTTAAAACTCCCACAGATGCACTATGCATTACCACATGTTACTTGCAACTGCCTAGCACCTGGCTGACATATTCTAACTCCTTTCCCCTACCCACTATCCAACCTCCTCTTTAAAACTCCCACAGATGCACTATATATTATCACACTAAACTTGTAGCTGCCTAGCACCTGGTTGACATATTCTAACCCCTTTCCCCTACCCACTATCCAACCTCTTTAAAACTCCCACAGATGCACTACATATTACCACACGTTACTTGTAAGTGCCTAGCACCTGGCTGACATATTCTAACTCCTTTCCCCTACCCACTATCCAACCCCCTCTTTAAAACCCCCACAGATGCACTATGTATTATCACACATTACTTACCAACTCACTGCTGCCTACTCCCCACTGTCCCATCTATACCCACTAACTCTCCCATAGACTAAGTTGAAAAGCTTTCCCTTAAAATGTCAATGCACCTCATATGAACTTGTCTATATTCTCTTCCTTTTTTAGTTTTCCTTTCTTGTCTTATCTTCAGTACTTCTTCAAGATTATCTCTGCTAAACATACTGTATGAACAACATTCTTATGTTACTACCTGCTATACTTTTAATTGTATGTCTAAATCTCTATTACTTATGTAAATATCTTATGCAATCATATGTTATTATCTGCTATATTTTTATAAGTAAATGTGTAAATCACAATGCTCGTGTAAATGTCTTGTGTATAGTATGTTACCAATTGTTCTGGAGCTTTTCTCCCCAGGCCTCTGCTGAAAATGGACAGCTCTGTCCAGTTGTACTTCCCTGGTAAACAAATGTAAAATAATAAAATAATAATAATAAAAGTGTTCTGTGGCTTAGGTCCAGAGATCATTTAGCTGTAAAGTAATTTTGTTTGTGTAGCGGCTCATACTTCTTGAATGTTTGTTTATTTTTTTTTATTTGCAGATATTAAAGTAATGTAAACATGTTGAAGTGTAATTGTAGTAGGTTGCTGACCTTTTTATTATGGTTAATGACTGTTTTTCATTTGAAATTCTATTCTGTTAAATGGCTGGCAGGGAATCTGACAAAAAAAAGGAGAAAAGGGATAATTTTTTTAAAGTTATCAAATGTGAATCATCAAAGAAAGCAGCCAAAAACACAAAGTATTGTAAACCTGTCAGCTAGGATTTGATTACTGAGAACTGACGTAATACTCAGATGACTCCTTTATCTGTTCCATTAAGACAAACAGATAATATAATTTGTGTCTGAACTATTTAATATACTCTGAGAGTTTCTCCTGCTCTAATCTGCGATAAATACAGTGTATAACAATCACAATCCACCATTCCATATTGATTACATTAACAATATAATACAATGCAGTTGTTCTGCAATACCTATAACGTTTTGCGATATTTTGCCCCAATCCCAAAGTCTCTTCATTAATCTCTTTTCTGCACATACTTCTGCTTTCTTTCAACTTTTCTTTTACATCATTCTCTTCTGTATTCTCCTTCTCTATTCTTGTTTCCTATCTTATACTTTATTACTTCCAATAATTTTTATTAAATATCTCCTTACATTTACTGTTTTAACTTAGATAAATTGTATATTTTCCTCAGGAATTTACACTTCTATCTATCTGTTTATATTACGGTTATTTGTTCTATTTCATTATAGTTGTATAAAATATCTAAAACTCTTGTATGATGTATGTTTGTAGTAGTTTTGTTCTGTCTTTAATATTGTTGTATAATATCTTGTATAACTTAAGTTTGCAATTCTCTATAATTCTCTATGCAGAGCTATTCTTCCAGGGCTTCCACTGAAAATGGGGTTTGGCTTGTCAGACTTTCCCAGTAATCAAAAGTCAGATTAAATAAATAAACAAATGCAAACAGGAATAGAAAATAATTATCAAAAGAAAAAAAAAATCTTCCCTGACCTCAGCACTGTTAGAGCATAAGAACTTAACAGCAGTTTCATTAGCACCTGCTCTGGTGTCTCCTGTGATAATAATGGATCCAGATATTAAAATGATGGCTTGAGTTAGCTCTTCGCAATGATTTAATTTGGCCTAGCACACCAGATTTGCTACACTTAATACAGTTCCTGTTGCAGTGCAGCCTTTATCTGAATATAAAACCTTTGCAGGAGAATACTTTTATATAGTGCAGGAAGTAGGAGGGACCTATGCTGGTGCCTTCCTCAGGCTAACATTAATCTGCAGCTAGAACACAGTCTTTCAAAATAACCCCTGTGGGTTCAAGAAAATAAGAGGAAGTCAAAAAAGAAGTCATTTACTTGAGTCAGGCAGTCAAGATGTTGAGCTTTATATGTCTCAGATGCATTCCCCTTCCTGTTAAGACTGTGGCAGCTGGAATTCTTCCTCACTGTAGTGTGGTCCTCCTGCAGAAAATATTTCTTTTGTGAAGGCTTTACATTTTGTAGGAAAGGCTTTCACAAGGTTGTAGGTAATTGCCCATCACCTGATAAGAGATATAGAAAATGGTGAGATTCCTCGGAATAAAAATTGACAGTGTCATTCCTTTATGACATCTTCCAGTCAGTGCCCAGATTCATAAAACCCAGCTGCAAAAAGCCTGTGTGTGTGTGTGTGTGTGTGTGTGTGTGTGTGTGTGTGTGTGTGTGTGTGTGTGTGTGTGTAAGTCTCTTTTTGATGGACAGGTTTAATAAAATATACATTCCATACCCTTTTATATTCAGAGTAGTAAGGCTGTCCCTGTTATAGCTTTAGCTTTTGATAAAAAATTCTAGGTTACTATATAAATATTATAAAAATATGCATGCATTTTTAGTGCCTTAGCTGTAGGGGCACTTAATTATTTAGCCCATATGGTTTCATATTAAAACTGTAATTGATTCAGGAATATGTACAATTTATTTCAAGCAGTAATACTGCAAACAGAGGAGAACAATAGTACATACAGTGGACAAAACTGAAGTTCATAAACTGAAGTGTGTATATGATGCTGTAGATGGGTCATCAAGGCCAGCAATGTCTCAGGTAGCTTTGAGTAGATGTGCATGGCTTAAAACAGAGTCTTACAATAAGAATGTCAGATCTTGGCTATTGAATGTTCCAGTGACACAATATTTAAATTTGATCAACCAGCTTATAATATTACTGCAGACTTAGAAAATAATATGTCTTCATTTAAATAAATGTGTAGACTGGCAGCGAGGCCGTACTTTGATACTGATATATTTGACACTCAGAAATTTGAATGCTGAAGTGTGACTATATTTCCTTGTATACTAATTTTGATACTGCAGTATCTTAAAGAATTCCACTTACCCTAATGTGTAGGGATCTTGGAATTCATATATATAAGTACCTGGTGTCAGAAGGACTGATGCAGGGAAACAGCCCCATCCAAAAAAAAAGTTTTGATTTTTTTCTGTTCTAGTTGTAAGATGTTTGTTTAGTTTTCAGACTTGTCAATGTTGAACAGTACCTTGCCATTCAGTCATGCAGCTGTATAGACTACATCTCCTCAGTTTCAAAGGAGTTACACAACAAATAGAAACTCATTTTAAAGAAAAGGAAATTAGTTTCAACAGTTTTGTCAACGAGAAGGTTTTAAAGAAAAGGAAATTAGTTTCAACAGTTTTGTCAACTAAACAATATAAAAAAGTCAAGCTAATTACAATTCAGCTTCATCAGGAAAAAATCAGCCCAAACTAGAAATCTTTCAGATGACTACAGCAAAGTTCTATCAATTCCTGACCTTATCCTCAATGCCCATAGGAGGGCAAGCTGAGTGATTTTTCTGTATATAAGAGCTCACTAAATAAATTGATTTTAGAAACAATAAAGCAAGGTTTTGCAGTAGAATGTGTGTAGAAATTATAAATATATACACCCCAGTAGTAAATGCAACATATTTTGAATTTGATAAATCAGCTATTAATAAAAAAGCAGTACTGGGGATACCACCCACTCAAGGCTTTTCACTCCAGGCTGTTACTTACACCAGAAAAAGACAGAATCTCGACTCTAGATTTCTCAAACCTGAGTAAGATTATAAAAAACAAATTATTTAAGATAATTACTTTGAAGGCTCTACTTTATTTCATAGAAAAAGTGTGTTACACATCAGGTCTAGATAAGGAAGATGCCTGTCTTCAAATCCCCATGATGCCATATCACACAAAGCATGGAGATCACATGAAGTCTAAATAAGGAAGATGCCCTTCTTCAAACCCCCATGATGCCATATCACACAAAGCACTGAGATCACATCAAGTCTAGATAAGGAAGATGCCTGTCTTCAAACCCCCATGATGCCATATCACACAAAGCACTGAGATCACATCAAGTCTAGATAAGGAAGATGCCTGTCTTCAAATCCCCATGATGCCATATCACAGAAAGCACTGAAATTCCAGATATCTCAGCACTACTTTAGTTTTCACTGGAGCCTTTTTAACTACCCATAGCTCACAGAGTATTCGGCATAAAATTAACCCTAGTGCTTCCAGAAAGCAACACATAACTGTCTTCCTTAGCTGGACAATTATTTGATAGTAACAAATACAAGGGAGCTGTCACCACAACGCATAAATAAGGCTGTTGCTCTGCAACAGTATATTTAAATATTGATAAATTACAAAAAGTAATCCATGACTCCATCAACATCAGTTTTACTAGAGATAACCATACATTCATAGTGATTAACCTTTTTCCTGCCTAGAAGAAACAAACAAAGATTTAGACAGTCCTGAAAGAATTGTTTTAGTTTTACATCACTATAGCAGGAGAGTTTCTGAGAGCCTTGGAGTATATGTGTTTTTGCAGTCTTCTCATCCACTGAATGATTCAGTGGCATTTCTGAAATCAATCTACATCTGGGCTAGACATGATGATTCCTTTTTTCTTACTATGTAAAGAAAAGTTCCAGCAGTAGACAGATATGAGAAAATTGGATAGTTTTATTTATTTACACTTTGCTGACCAGGTTAGTCTCACTAGACCAGTGGCCTCTTTTTAGGAGAGACATGATGTGGTATTCATACTGACATGAGGAAGTTTGGCCAGATCACTGTGAGACTTCACCTACTATTTTTCATAAGTGCTGTGGGATCTCTTACATCCACCTCAGCTATCATCAACTTAGGCAGAGAGGGTCCTAGTTTAGCATCTCATCTGAAGGACGGCACACTCAGGAGAGCACTAACTCCATTGTGCTGAACTGCAGTGCCAGTGTAGGAAAATTAATCCAACTATCTTGTGTGGGAATAGAATCCACAGCCTTCTGATCTTCCAGCACCAACACCAAAGGCTGTTGAATATCCATTAAAATGACCTTACTTCCTCCAGCCAAGATTCAGTACCTAACAGCAGATTCTTTGGAATATGTGTGAGGGCCCAGTTCAACAACCTGTTGGTGAAAAGCAACTAGTTTCAAGGAGAAAAATCACTTCACATCAGCTTGAGATGAAAGTAGCTACAATGTCTTTTCAGTATTTTAGGACAGGTTTTATCCAGGCCACCACAAAATCAGTATGGGCAATACTTCAATAGTATGGTATATAAACATAAAGAGAGGGATCAGATATTTACAGTTTTGGAAAGGTACCATCTATATTTGGAAACAGACCATGTTATACAACTTTCAAATGTAATCAGTTCATGATCCAGGCTTACAGAATCATTTAGTGGTTGTCTTAAGCAAGAAGATAACTTTGGTCCACAGATGGAGGCTAGGTCAATGGATATTTCAACGCATTTTAGCTATGTGAGAAGTGGACACAACAATTAAGTCAAAATCTTTTGCTCACTCATTCATCATAAGGCAGTTTGAAGAGGGTTACATTCATAACCCCAAACAGCCAGAAGGATGAATGACATTATGACAAACACAAAGGGCAAAACACACATTGCTGAGGAGATTGCCATATGGTGGGGATTGGTCTTTTTCCTTTTCCCCACTGTAGTGTGGTCTTGGGGTTGGTATAGATGAGTTTTTTGGCAATGTGTGTTTTAGCCATTTGTATTCATATTGCTGTTCAGCATTCCAAACGTTCCGAGTTATGAACATATTCTGTTTGAAGGATGGAAGCTTTCACATTTCATTTAATTCAGAAATCACTTCTCAAAGCAAAACAAGAAAAGGGCAATTTAATTTAATAGCTTCCTATTGGAAAAATCACCATTGCATTCCCCACTAATGCATATGATTAGAACTTTCATAAAAAATACCATAACTGCAGGTAGCTACAGAACACCATGGGTAACAGTGTCAGTAGCTCAACAAGTAGCACACTTGCCTTTAATAGGGAAGGCTGCATTTTTCCTTCCTATGCCATGTAGTTGGATACTTTTTTCAGTACTGACACTGTAGTGCAGCATAGGGGGGGGGGGGTACTGCAATACTGAGAATGCTATCCTGCAAATGAGACATTAAACTGAGGCCCCATCTGCCAGGGTTGGTGGTAGCTCAAGTGGATATAAAAGCTACCATGGCACTTATTGAAAAGAAAATTGGAAATTCCTGGTGCCCTGCCAAATTTCCTCTAGTTAGTATGAATATTATTTCAGGTCTCCCTTGAAAAGAAGCCATTGACCTATTGGGACTAACCTGGACAATGAAGTCCAAATATAAATAAACAGCTAAATAAATCCTTGGGTGTTACTTTCAGCAGTGCATGTATAGATAAACTATTTTATTATTAATTGAATGCATAAAAACATTTATCTTAAGTGACCTGCAGACGTTACAGTTCATAGGATCATAGGAAGTTACTAGGATAATGGCCCTAGGGCTCTTACAGGCCTAGCCAAGTTCTTTTCCTTATTTTCACAATCAGCACCTATTGCCCCTGTCCAAGAGGGACACAGATGGAACCCCTGGGGTGAATCTACAGTCACCCATCCAATCATCCAGATTGCTTTTGAAGAGGGCCAATGAGGTGTTCTGTTTGACATGAAGTGAAAGTCTGTTCCAAAGGTGTGGTAACCAACACCAAAAGAAATTTGCAAACCCTATGAAGTGGGGGGGTTTCACCCCCACACACCCCAATATGGGGGATTGTGCTCCCCACAACCCCCCTAACTAAATATACCAAATCCAAGATCACACTACAGTGGAGGAAAGGGCAAATCCCCAATGACAGCCAAGCAATTTTTTCCCTGGGAAAAATTTTTCTTATGTGGCCGCTTGGGGTTTGGTATTTTGATTATGTGTCGATGAAAGGGTGTTTGATGAACAGCCCCTTTGACAATGTAATATAGACCCTTTTGGACCAATCCATTAAACTAAATGGAAAGATTTGTTGTAAAGACTGAAAATGTACACCATTTTTACTTTTTGTAATCAAATCTTTATTAATATAGAGCATGACAAGTTTCAGTTTTGGAAGTAAGAACATATAATAAAACAAAACAAGAGCCATCCAGTCTAGTATTTTGCAAACAGTCAAATAGCCTGTGGTTCAGATACTGCTGAGTTATAAAGCATTATTTCTATGTTATGCTTTTCTTCTTATTAAATTCTATGAAACAGCCAAATATAGTGGGTTGCTTAACATGAAAAACAACATAGTTAAAAATATTTATAGTATACATGCACATAAATGATTGCACGTTCATGCAGGCACCATCACAAATGTCCCCAGTGACAGCTTCAATGCTTCCTTCCAGGACTGCTATGTCTAGTAACGTCTAGAGCATTCCCATTAACATTAAAGACAATGTTATTACATTTTTACTGAGAGCTAAACTAGAAAATGATAACCAGCAAGGAGAGCAGATTAATTGCAAAACCACATAGATAAATGCAAGTAACGGTATTTTGCAAAAGTCTCTAGATTTATTAACTAGTCTGGGCTGTCTCTTATGTGAATACCACATCAGAATATCTCATAAGGTAACACCAATATCTTATTTGCCTAGGATATTGTCTCTTGCCCTAAGAAGTACAATACAATAAGAGCTTACAAAAATCCAAGAACTTTGAGAGCTGCAGCCCACCTGCAGTAGCACAAATTTTAGTAACCTATGTCTAAAAGTTGTGTTACAGAATTTTACCCTTGCTATGGAAGATAAACTTCCAGCACCATCTTTCAGATGGCCCCAGCTTCCTTGTGACTTTGCTAATGATTCCTACATTGAAAAACTTCCAACACAGAAGCAAATACCTCATCATACTTACATGTTAACATGCCTTAAATCAGACAATGAGCTTTAGATAGTACCTTCTATACCCATAATTCCTAGCAGAGTGGCAACAGCTATTTAACTTAAGCATGCATTACCTTGTGGGTAACTGTATTAGCATTCAATAATGCCTTATAAGTGGTCAGTTAGCTGAGGAATGCATGAAGCACTAACTAAGGGCTACCCTACCTGAAACAAGTAATTTAATCTGTCACTTTAATTATTATCTCCAACAAAAAGTAGAACAGCCTTTAACATCATAAGACTTCTACCCCAAAATCTTATTGGCTTAGATGCCCAGGGTCTTCAAGTCTGAAATGTACCCCTATCATTTCTTGAACAGTCACTAAAGCAGTTTCAGTAGAGCAGGCTACTGCAAAAGGGTAAGCAGTTTCTCAGACGTAATAAAACAGGATTAGCAGTCAACATCCCCGAGTAACTTCATATAAAAGCATTGCTTTTTTGCTGATTTAACTTAAGTATTTGTATTCATTTTATGCATCCCTAAACTCTTTCAATGCATCCAATATACCCTATCTCACTGGTTTGGTACAAGAAAGACTATGTGATCAAAAAAGGAAAAAAGGGAGATGTGGTGAAGGAAAGGATGCGACAACTGAAGAGCATTGAAAAGGTCAATATTTGGTTTCCATTCTAAGGGAATGAAAAGAACTTGTCTATGTTAATTTGATGCATGACTGAGAAAAAAAATGACTCATCTTTCTCAACCAATTCATAGGTTTGTAGGTTAGTACTAGGGAGGCAGTTTCAGAAACTATATATAGCCTAACTACGAGGCCTAGGAAGTAGCACTGAGAAGTTTGCCTTCATCCTTAGAAAGGGCTGCACTACAGGTTCCTGGGCTGGGGTAGATTTAAATGAACCCATCCATTTGTCCAGACTGAAATTGAGAAAGAAGTTTGATCTATGGGTAGGGAGTCCTTTGGGGTAACTTACCCTCCAAAAAAGTCATATTTTCTATGATTTATATTGATAGTGCTGAAGCAAGTGTTTCTAACATAAGAAGCATTTCAATGGTAGAGAAAATCCAAAACAGGGTGTTTCATAGCCCAAAAGATAAGGCAGAAACCTCCACGTAGGAGTCTATACAAGACAGAAGAAAGTGAAAGACTTTTTGAATCTGTCAAGGTAGCTTAAACAGCCTTGTGCTTTGATTCTCTTGGTTGGAAAACATTGAAGTCTTTCAGTCTGGGCTGCATTTTTTTGCTATTTATATTCCAGTCAGAATGTTATATGTAATTGTCAACCTTAGAAATATAGGGAGTCTAAGATTTCTTTGGATCCTGAAGATATACCTTTGATAATTAACCGGATAATGAAAGAAATATATTTTCTTACTGTGATTATAACTTGACTATCAAAGGGTAGTTCACTGTCATCAAAATTGCATTGATCTCTAATGACTGCATCAGCCTAAAGTGGGGCTCTGTTTATGTGATAGTGAGAAAGACTTGTTTCCCAAATGCAGCTATACTGCATTTATTTACATTAGATGCAAAGCCATGATTGGAAAACCAGGCAATAGTTCTTATCTAGCCTTTCACAGAGAATATATGAGTCTGTAGTGGAATCAGTAGTGGAACACAGTATGCAGTCATTTACAAACTTGGTAAACCACAGATGTTGAGCATCTGTCTTCACATTAGAGAAGTAGATGTCAAAGAGAAGTGGACCAGCAATGATACCTGATGGACTCCACTAGTAATTAATCTAGTTGACAAAAAGTTACCACCAACTCACACCCTATGTGTATACTGTGTATGGTCAGAGAGCCAATTAGGAAATCATCAGATAGCAGAGGGGTTAATATTTAAACTGGTAAGTTTATCAGCACTGTCCTCATGTGGAACTGTATGGACTGCCTTAACAAGGTTGATCCAAGTGGCATGTACAGAGTAAACCCCCATCAATGGCTTCAGTCACACCCTCAAAAATGTCAGAGACAGCCCAGTTAAGCAAGCAAGTCTATCTTTCACAGATATTTTCTGACTCGGACTGAGTGTTTTAAGTTACCAGTTTCACTGTTAATGAGATTAACTAAGATCTGATCAATGATTTTACTAATACTAGTAAGGTTAATTGAAACAATAATTTTCAGGGTCTACTACAATACTTCCCTTATGCCGAGGCACCACAACTGCTGTTCAAGCACACACACACTGTGGAGAGGCTAAGATTTAAAAAGCTCAGGGAGGAATTTAGCAATAATGTACTTTGTACTAACACAAAGCAAGATAGTATGTTGTCCTAGTCTACAGAACTGTCCTTTTCAGTTTTGGTAACAGCTTCCAGAAAATGGTCCATGGTGATAATGGGAGAAGCAATGTAAAAAGATGTAAAGGAGGAGGCATTTGGGTGTAAAGGAGGGGAAATTTGAACTGAATTTGTCAGCCAGTAGATTTGCTATGGCTTTGGAATCAGAATAGGTAGTATCATTCATTTTGAGTTTTAACACTCCTAATACAATTGAAAAAAGACTTGTGATTTATCTTTCAATGAATTAACTATCTTCAATTCATATTTAGCCTTATTCTTCAAAATGATATGATTAAGATCCTTGTAGACCTGCTAGTACTCAATCTTCAAATTGATATTTTTTATATGAGCCATATCATTTTATCTAACTTTTATAACGTCTGTTTATGTGAGAGTTCCACCTTAGCGGTTTAGACTTGAATTTCCTACTGTACTTATTGTCTAATAGATACTGATTTACCTGTACATTAGTTGAGATAATATCTGTAAATCATGGTAAATCAGGTCAGCAAGGAATAAATACTTTTTGAAATGTATAAGGTTATGAGATATTGATATATGATTGTCTTTGGAGTGGCTTCTAAATGTAACTGAATTTTTGGGTAGCTTTTTAATAATTTTGAGGGAAAACATGACCATCTGGTAGTCACATTTAATCATGGAGATAGCATTAGTAGCTGTGCAGGTAAAAGCATCATTTGTAAAGACAAAGTCCAGTATAGTTCACCATCTCATCAGAACTTGGATAATTTTATTGTGGGAGATGTGCAGCACTGGATCTCTCTTGCAGCAGTCTATGCTATTTGGGTTGTATTCTGTCAGTGATATTACTGGCTGGCCAGCTTTTCAAAAGTTCTGGGTGCCTTGTACATGCTCTGTCAGGTGCTTCAGCAGAGCTAAATATAAAAGGAATTTAGAGTGTCCAAAAGTTTTAGAACTCTGTTACCACTGGATTGCACTCCCTCTGTGGCTTTTGTGGAGCTTTCCTTTAAGACTAGGCAAATAATTTCCCTTCTTGAAAAAAAAACTTCCATTAAATTATTTTTCTGAACAAAAAATCTGTTTCTTGGTGAAAACATATTTACCTTTAGCTAGGATTTTGTGGGGGGTGATTTACATCTAAAGGTTGTTTTTTTTCATTAGCGATTGCTTGTGTAAAAAAGCTGTGAGTAAATTTTTTTTTTCATTATTTTTTTTTCTATATTGGTTTGTAGAATAATTATGTTTGGGGCAGGATTTTGTGGTTTTGGGGACTGCCTTTAAAACCTTTACCTCAAAACCTGAGTCTGATGGCACTTACTTTACACACTCTCACTGATGCAGGCTCTGCTACCCACCTTGTGTGCACTCTTTTTGGATGAGCATACCACAGATATCAGTCTCCTCAGTTTTTCTTTCCTTACCCCTCCAGAAGAAGTATATTTCTTGGGGGTTTTAGGTCCAGACAACTCTGTCACCTCCACAGCTCCTGAATAGTGACTCTGCTGTGGTTAGACTGGGCTTGTTATCTCTCAGCCCCTTTGTTATGACACCTACAACAGTTAATTGCATCCCCTGCAGCTGTTTGTTAGTCCTTACTGGGCAATGGAGAACCATTTTTATTGGGTCTCAGGGGATGAAGCAGATAGAGTTTTGCCGCTTAGCCATGTTAGGTGCTTTTTATTCCCAGGGAGTACCCCTGCCATGGGTCAGCCTTTTTCAAGGAGTTCAGGATGGGAAAGTGTTTTTTGATAGATTTCTCTTCTGCTGTCCTATCCTTCAGAAGATGGAATCACCAGGGCCATATGTTAAAAATAATTTTTCACTGGCTTCTTTTGAGAACATGTGAAAGTTAATTGTTAAACTTCCTTCTTTAGAGGTTAAAATGCAACTCAGTGCATTATTGTGTTTGTTTCTCATGTAAATAAACACTCTTTAGAGTTCTTATGATTTTGCTAATACAGTATCCAGAACTGCTTTTTATTTATTATTTATTTATTTATTGCAGTTGGTTTACCAGGATAGTCCTGATTTATTTGTGAAAAGTATTATTTGGTTACATTCTCAAACCGTTCCATGAGATAATATGTTCTGTTGTGGCCCTTCTGTTGCTGTGGTCCTAACATTTGCAAAAGGGGTATTGATTTAAGTTTTTTTCCACACATCTTGCAATCCTCTTTGTCCTAAAATTAAAAAAGAAAATGTTCTTTTGTTTTCAGGATCTTTTTTTTTTACAAGAATATAACTAGCAGCCTTTGCAAGGATCAAACAATGTGTTTATAAATAAAGACATAGATACTTGGATACAATAAATTAAAGAATCCTTCCATGTAGGTCTTCATCTTACCCAGTGGCATCATGGTTTCTCAGACTTATGGTTTCTGAAAATATTCCTACAGGAATCCAGATTCCTCTTTTTGTTTGGGGGGGATTCCCTAGTTTCTGATGAGAAAGAAAGATGGAGCTTGGAGAACATTCGCAGACCTTCCCTTGTTACCTCTCTTATTGTCCACACTTTCAACATAACATTATATTTAAAAGATGATTACAATCTCATTCCAAACTGCATGTTTTTTGTTTCAAGATTTTATGTGTCTGTCTTACCCTTTTTGTAATCATTTGTACTAACAGTGTTTACAAAGTATCTGGCCCCAGTAATTGCTTATTACATATTGCAAGGCATTCACATCTTTCCATCTTCAGACAATGGTCTTATTTGCACACCTTTTTCCCAAATGTTAGGATTATTTTTATGCATCAAGGACCTCCTTTTAAATCTGTTGTTTAAGGTGAATTTCTAAAATCATCTTTATTTCCTTCTACAGAATAGTTTTTTTTCTGGGAAGCCTGAATCTCTAAGAAGAGAGTCTTACTTGGAATAGGGCAGAACTATAAGAAGAAAACTTCCTGATCTTTTTCTGCCAGTCATTGTCTTCTGCATAGGAATATCTCAGGATTCTGGGCTTCGTGGCCTTTGTGATTATCATGATCCCCTAGACCAGTCATTGCATGTAAATATTCCAGTGGTGTTTCTAGTCAGTCTTTTTCATCAGCACATGCTATTCTTTCAGATTCCAGTTTTGAGATTTGCAAGATGGAAGTTAAGTGGTGGGCAAACCAAGTGTCTCTTGATCCAGGCTTCCACTTCTGCCTTCCACCTTCTGTTAGTGTGTCACAATCTATGGCTTTGTTTTGGGGTACTCCCTTAATTTGATATGGGCTGAGGGAGATTACTGTAGATTTCAGACTTTCTGGATTTATTCACACAAGGCATGGATTGTTATCTGAGGACAAAAGGCTGATACTAAAAAAAGTAAAATACCTGCTACTAGAAAATCAGATATGCTTAAGTGGAAGTTGGTGCCTTACTAAGAACTAGGACCTTTTAAGGCTCAGCTGTCTCTGGTTCTACATTGTTTGTGTAAATTATTGTCCTCCGGCTACTTTACTTCTCTGTCAAACTTCATCTTTCGCCCATTTCTGCCTGTTTGCCCACAGAAGCTTCTCCTTTCTACCTGTTCTCAACTGAAGCAGTTTTTGAAAGGGCTTTACTTTTCCATCCACCTAGAAGACAGGTGACTTATCCTTGGAATTTTAACTTTGCATCTAAAAAACTGACACTTTTTGAACCAGATCATTAGGCTAGTTTGAGTTACTGAACTAGTAAACTTTTAAAGTATCCTTGTTCCTTTTGAACAAGCTCATCAGTCTGTTTGAGGTTTGTAGAGCATAGTGTAAAGTGTATGCTATATCTTTAAGAAGCATGCGAGACTGTATGTGCACTTATATAACACGCACACGTGCATACACCTAGTGCCATTTTGAAGGTGCAGCCAGACAGTGAGTATGCATGATCATAATTGCTAGTTTGTATATAAGTTACTTAAGTTAAAGTCAATAGCCAACAGTAGTAATGGGTTTGTATGAAATAAAGCTGATTGAACAGAATCCACAAAGTCTCTTTATTCATGTCCCAGACATGAAAGCAACATGGTATCAGAAGTGGGATTGAAGAGATAACAATATTCAGAGCCATGAGGTGCAAAGATGACAGTGAAGGTAAAACTGAAAGAAAAGTGCACAAACATAGCCAGAAATAATCAAAGGTAATGAGAATTAAGATGAACAATTTATTTGATATGAAAGACAATAAAGGGGCATTACAAGGGCAAAAACCACATTATCAGGCAAGCGGAAAGTATGAAAAGTTTGTTAACTAAAGAAAATGTTTAAGATAAAAGTATTCAATGAAATGATTAACAGTAAAGCAAAATGAGTAGGCTTAAAGCAAAAAAAAAACAAGTATGTTTAAAACAAAACAAGTGTGCTCAAGGTAATCTTGGGCATGTTTAGAGTAAAATGAGCACAAAAAAATATATTGGGTATGAAAGGGGACTAAATGAATAAAATGAATATAATAAGAACAGAAAAGGGGCACATGAAACAAAATAAAGCAAGGCGACTGTATGTGTTTTGGCAAAGTGCTGTATTTGGTTATAACTACAACTTTGTATTGTATCAAGAGCATAACTAAAGTTATTCAAAGTATCTTAAAGTGTGTAAAAGTGCTTATAGTGTGTGCTTATTACTGTGCATTTATTTTGAAGAGTTTATTGTGTGCAAAGTGCAAGTATTCATTTAATACAGTCAAAGTATAGCCATTTCAAAAAGTTTCTTGTGCTGGGTGTGTCCATTTGCAAAGTGCCACCATTACAGAGTGCTTCTTGTACTGTGGAGTGTTGCCTAGTAAAGTACCACCATTTTGGGGACATTTCAGTGTGCTGTATGCAGTTATCCACCAAGTGCAATTACCTCAAAGTTATTGAGTTTATAGCAACAGATGTTTGATTTATTTGCATTGTGCAGTTGTTTGACATGTTTCTTACACTGATAAGAGGTATTTTCTTACAAAAGATAACATTATAAAAGTATTACAGTGTTTATGAGTTATTCAGTCGCATCATAAAGTTCCCAAATGTTTTTTAAAATGATGGTAAATGATTTGAACACATGATGATAAATGACTTCAGCATTTTTTGCCCTTACCACGACATTACAAAAGTACCAAAATGCCCGAGAAGCTTATTTTGTAAAGTCCAATTATTCAAACGTACTACGAGTTTTATTCATATAATTCTGAAAAGCCCAGCAAAGGTATAAGTTCAGAGTACAAAGGCATTGGACAGTTACTGGCATTACTTTTGGCATATGTGCATGTGTGTATGTCTATGCTTATTTGCAAAACGCTTCACTGGTATGTGTTAATATGGCAAACGGATTTAGAAAACCCCTAAAACTTGTATTTGATCAGAATATTGTAGAGAACTGGAGAATATTTGAACAGGAGTACGATATTTTTATAAAAGCAGCTTATGCAGATAGAGATGCATGCACAGGGGCATTCATTTTGCTAAACCTAGCAGGGTCAGAGGCCATACAAAGAGACTGTTCATTTGTGTATGCACCAGCAGTATATGAAGGAGAAGCTGCAGACTGCCATATTGTTCTACAAGCTGAATCATGGGAAGACCCTGAGTGTTTAAAGCACAAGTTCAGAGAAATGTGTAACCCCCAGATGGATATTACATTAGAAAGGCATTTGTTTTACACAAGAGATCAGAAACCAGGGGAAACATTTGCAACTTATATAACTGACTTGAGAAACAGAGCTAAAATGTGTCAGTTTGGTGAATTAAAAAGATGAGCTGATAAAGGACAGGCTTGTATGTGGTATTAACAATGCTGCTGTGAGAAAGAATTTACTTTGTGACAGTGATTTAACATTGAGCAAGGCCATAGAGATTTGCCAAATCCATGGGTTGACAGAGAAATACACAAGTAAGCTTTTTTTTTGGCCAAGAACTGTTACAACTTGTTGTTCTATGTAGTCCAAAGAACAGTGCAATCTTTATTGGGTCTCACAGATAGTTTAAGGATGAATCTGTTTCTTTTTACTAAAGAAGTTCATCACATAAGTGCATTTCCAAGTTCTAATTTTTCAGAAGCCATTTTCATTGAGTTTGCTGATGTTTTTGATGACAAGTTAACCAAACTTCCAGTTGTGTATTCCATGAAGTTAGACCCAGAGGTCACTCCAGTAGTCAGACCATCAAAAAGAGTTCTGATAGGTAAGCAAGAAAAAGTTAAGGCTCAGCTGGATAAAATGGTGCAGCAAGATGTGATTTATCCAGTCAGAGAACCAACTGAATGGGTGTCATCCATGATAGCCGCTCAGAAAAAAGACTCAGACAAAATCAGAATATGCATTGATCCAAGAGATTTGAACAAAGCATTAAAAAGACTATATCATCCAGTGCTTACAGTTGAAAAGGTTGTAGAGCTAATAACAAATGTATTTTCTGTTTTGGATGCAAAGTTCATTTTGGCAAATAATGCAGGATCGAAAATCCTCATTTCTAATTATTTTTGGTCCTCCATTTGGCAGATACAGATTCCTAAGGATGCCATTTGGAGTAAATTCTGCAAGTGAAGTCTTCCAGCGTACAATGGAACAAATTTTTTCGGGTTATCTCTGTGCCATAATAGTAGATGATCTATTTGTTGGAGGCAGTGGTGAAGCAGAGCATGACAAAAACCTCAAGAAAGTTCTAGACAGAGCACATGAAGTTCAGTCTTCTGAAGTATAAATTCAGACTTCCAGAAGTTACGTACATAAGACATTTGTTTACAAGCACAGATTTGAGCCCAGACCCTACCAAACAAACAGCTATTCTTTTAATGTCAGCACCAGATAATTTGCAAGCTTTGCAGCGTTTTCTGGGCATGATAAACTATTTAGGCAGATTTATTCCAGAATTCAGTGAGTTGACTGCAACTTTAAGTGAGATCACACACAAAGATTTTTCATGGTCATGGTTGGAACAGCACCAGAAGGCATTTGAAGACCTTAAGCAGAACATTGCCACCCCACCTATGTTAAGATACTATGATATGAACAAACCAGTTACTTTTTCCTGTGATGCTTCAAAATTTGGTCTAGGCGCAGTTATCCTTCAAGACTGCAGACCAGTAGCCTATGCATCTAGAACACTAACCCAAAATGAGATGCAGTATGCTCAAATTGAAAAGGAACTTTTGGCAGTAGTATTTACATACTCCAAGTTTCTTGATTATATTTATGGCTGAGCTATTCAGATTGAAACTGATCATCAACCTCTACTATTCTGAAGAAGCCTCTGCATTCCACTCTAGTGAGTTTACAAAGAATAATGCTCAAATTGCAAAAGTACAATTTCAATATGATCTACACTAAAGGCAAATTGCTCTGTCTGGCTGATACTTTATCTAGATCTCCCAGAATTACAACAGAACACCTTAATGTGGAAACTTTTGACTTTGATGTGATGTCACTGCGTAATTCTTCCACCATTAAACTTGATGAGTTAAGAAATCACACTCAGACTGATCCAATTTTGCAGAAGCTCAATCATCTGCAGTCAGATGGCTGTCAAAGCAATGTAATGTATCACCCGAATGCAAACGTATTTTCCTTACAGAGATGAATTGTTGATGGAAGATGGCATTATTTTCAAAGGTCCTAAAATTGTTGTTCCTGCTTCCTTACAACAAGAATATATCCAGATTTTACATCATGGTCACCCAGGGTCCACATCCACTAAAAGAAGAGCAAGATAATTAGTATTTTGGCCTTCATTGCCGAAAGACATTAATAGAGTTCTTTCTTCTTGTTCAGTATACAATAGTACCAGATCGCATTTGCAAAGAGAACCACTTCAGCTAAATCCAATTTTTGAACTACCGTGGTCTACTGTAGCAACTGATATCTTGAGTGGAACAATCAAGACTACTTAGTTTTGGTAGACTCTTATTTGAATTGGTTTGAGATTGATCTACTACCTAGCCTAACCTCAGCCTTAACATCAAGGCTCAATTGTTTAAGAAGCATAATATCTAGAAATCTAGTTATGACTGACTGAGCAGATTACTTCGGACGTTGAGGGAAGGAGAGACTGTATGAATCCAGACAACAAAAGGTTTTGATCAAATTGGACAGATTACAGGCATCTGTGCCGAGCTGAGACCTTACCTGGTAAATTCTGAAGGAGTTGGGTATAGGAGGAATCACAAACATCTTCTTCCTGTACCAGAATCATCATCACCATTGCAATCACAACATTGTATCTGTGATGCGGACTCTAAATCGAATAGTGAGTCAGACACTGTTTTCAGACCAGAATGTGTTCAAAATTCTGACTCATATTCCAGAAAATGATTTGAACATTCCACAGGTCAACCATTTTACAGACATTGTTCCAGTTGTTAAATCTAATATCCAGTTTTATGTTGCACGATATGGACAAGTATCTAAACCAAGTGTGAAAAATGCAGCAACGTGGACTTGATTGTACATACATGTATATTTAATGCTGTATAATGTATGACTATGGGTAACCTGTGATTTCTGCATGCCAAACAGTCTCATAACAATAGCATGATCTAGTTCTCAAAGAGGGGGATGTAGATCATAGTCTAAAGTGTATGCTGTATCTTTAAGAAGCATGTGAGGCTGTATGTGCATGTATATAAACCGCACACATGCATACCCCTAGTGCCATTTTTAAGGAGCAGCCAGAGACTGAGCATGTATGATCATAATTGTTAGTTTGTATATATAAGTTACTTAAGTTAAAGTCAATAGCCAGCATTATTAATGTGTTAGTATGAAATAAAGCTGCTTGAACAGAACCCACAAAAACTCTTTATTCATGTCCCAGCCACGAAAGTGACAAGGTTCTTATATGGAAAATTGTGTTTGTCTTCACTCTGACTTCTGCAAGAAGAGTATGTAAGGTAAATCTCCTATGTTGAGTCAACCCTACCTTATTTTTTCACAGGCATAGGTTCCTTGAGAACAAACTTTTGTTTTATGCCCAGTAGTTTCAGAGTTTATCTTTATCCAGTCTATTATTCTCCCTGTATTCCTTGCAGAACCTTACAGCAAGAGTGAAAGATTTCTACTTACTCTGGATGCCCACTGGCAGCTCAGGTACTCTCATACATAATAAAATCCTTCAGGATGACTGATTAGCTGTTGTTTCCTGTGAAGATAAAATAAAGGGCAACCAGTGCTGAAGCAGGCAGTTCATAATGGTTGTCCAATGTTATTCATCCTGCTGTTCTCACCATAACACTTCCTGTCAGGGTTAAGGCCTAGTTTGTCATGTCTTTGGCTACTTCCATGGTTTTTTGGAAAGTGGTAGACTTAAGAAGATTTTTAGAAGCAATAACTTACTTGTCCCTCTGTTCATACCTTTACAAAGCACTACAGGCTGGATTACTTTACCAGGTCCTGACTTAGCTTTTCTAGGAACATTTTCCAGGGCCTCCTGGACTCATAAATAGTTTCCTCATCTCTATTTTACTAAGCTATAGTAGTCTATCCAAATAACTTAGGCTACTGGAAGAGTGATCCAGTGTTGAATGTAGTGCAGTTGTGTAAGTGGAATTTACTGTAACAGTTGATGTTCTAATTGATCACTGTTGCAGTAGCAGTCCCTTCCCACCATCCAGTTTCTAGTGCCTCATCTGTTTTTGCCAGGGTGTGGACTTATAAACTCCTTGTATGTGTGTTTTACAGATGTTTATATGCTTTATTTTTCCTAATAATTACGTTTTAGGGCTCAAGCCTCCTTTCTTCAGGCAAGAAAGTTCTGAAGCTCTTTGACCCTCTAACTGTATTTTATAAGAAGCACATTAAAAGTGTCCTTAAGCCTTAAAAATTTTCCATTTGGATATATGCTTGGCAGGATATAACCCAAATAGCTTTTGCTGCTGCAATATTGAGTGATTAATTAAAACATCTACTGTCATGGAAAGTTCCACATAAGCAACTGTACTTTGGTATTAATGAAATCTGAGAAATGCTGGGCATATTTATTTCTAGTTGTCTAAGACTCTCAAAAATAGACAGATAATAAAGTAATCTAGAATTGCAGTATTTTGTTCATCTGATATGGAACCAACTTACTAGACTAACTAATAAGCATAAGAAAATGAAAACTATCCAAATGAATGGAAGCAAGAAACACAACGATAAATCCACAGCAACTAGTTTATTGTTTTAAGTGCTTACGTCAGCCTTAAGCCTCAGACTTCATCAGAAACTACTGTACTCCAGTGACATTGAAAGAGATCTCTAGTAGGCAATGATGTGGTAACTGACTTTATCAAATGTGACTAAAATGTTAAAGAGTTCACATTCAGAATCTTGAAGTATTTGCATGAATTAATATTTGAGGAGATAACAGCCACTCTTCTGCCACCCCAAAAAGTATGAATGAGTGATGACCTGTACCCTGTTATATATGGAGTGTTATCAAAATACTGAAACCAAGTTTCTGTGGTAACAGATATATGAATGTACTCATGTAACCAAGCAATTTATTGATCAGACTCCTAGACTTGAGTACAGCTGCCTTAACATGGGCTGGATTATAATTTGTTAGCTTGGAATGTCTAACAAATGAACTTTGCATAAAAAAAGCACTATGAGGCAGAAAAAGTGTTAGCCAATATGTGGGAGCCCTAAGGAGATGGGCGAAGGCCAACCCTGCAAAGCACCATTTAATAAGCCAATTGCTGAAATAAATTATTTTTGTTTGAAATTGCAGCATTGCTCCTGGAGAATGCAAGATACTGCTCAAAGCAAATGCCTTACTGACTCTGACACAAGCATATAGAACTCAGCTATATCTTTCTACACTCAAACCATCATCATCATCATCAATCCCCTTTTCCTCATGTTCTATATGGAGTCAGGGTGATACGTCAACTAGGCTCTATATTAGTTTGCCAAAAGAAATATCCAGCAAACACCTCTTCATTGACACCTAACCATTGAAAATCACTTCTGCAATTTGCGGAATTTTCCCAGGGCAATGAAGTAGTTGGCCAACTACACAACTTTGCCCTTTTCCCCACTGTAAAGCAATATAGGAGTTGGTGTATATAGTTGGGGGGGTGAAGCCCCCTACTTGGATGAATTTTATTTAGTGTGTTGTATGTGCCATTGTGCTGCAGGGCAATTATTTCATTGCCCCGGGAAACTTCTGCAAATTGCAGAACTGATTTTTGACAGTTAGGTGTCAATGAAGAGATATTCGCTGGAAATATCTGTCAGTGAACTAATAAGACCCATCAACTATTGTCATTTGCCGTGATTCAATGCCACTCTCCTACTTTCTTTGACAGTTATGCCAGACTGTCACAGTTCTTATCTCACTCAATCTAGCCATCTTTTGGCTGGATATCCTCACTTTTCTTGCCTTCTTCCTGTTACTATCAAATCATCTTCACCTAATCATCTTCTGCTTTCTTGCACATGTGCCTGAGCTACCGTAATCAGTTCTATGACATCCTTTGTAATTGGAGTTACTTTGGCATCTACTCTGATGTCATTATTCTTTCATCTGTCCCACAGTGTTCATTCTACTACCCATCTCTGGCACTTCATCTCCATCACCTCTAGCTTCCTCAGCAGATCTGCCTTCACTGTGCAGGTTTCTGTACCATATAGTAGAACTGATCATACTACTGTTTTGTACTTTTACTTTTCAGCTTCTTAGCATTCTTCAGTCGCAAACTGCCCATGATACTCTGTGTCAGTTGGCTGCAACCCCTCTGATTCTAGCTTTGTCGTCCACATTCAGGCTTCCATTTCATTTATACAAGATTCATGGTACTTTTTGGATAAGTTTAGGAATTTTAAAGAAACCTATTGTTTTTCACTCAATAAAAATCAGTTACTAACAGCGGATATTTATTCACTTTTTACTTCCATTCCTCGTGGTGAAGGTATAGAGTACATGAGGTTATATCTGAACGATTTTACTAAATTTTATAACCAGGAGTTTAATTTTTATTGTGCTTTAACAGATATAATTTTAGATAGCAATAATTTTATTTTTAATGAGCAAGTTTACAAATAGATAAGAGGGGTAGTGATGGGTTCTTCCACTGCCCCTGCTTTTCTTAATATTGTACTTGGGTGGTGGGAATATGTAGTGTTTAGACCCATTAAAGTTAAATATAAGGTTTATTATGACTGGTTTGTTGATGAACTGTTTTTGGTTGTAGAAATGACTATGGAAAATTGCTTGAAGTTGGTTGAACAGATTAAATCTGATTCTTGTTTTTTTGAAATTTGTTATAGGTGATAAGGGGATGAGCATGAAGTTTTTAAATGTTTTATTTATGTTGGAATGAGGGCAGTAATGATTTTGATAGTGAAGTTTATAGGGAAAGTACTTTTTCCAATAATTACCTGCACTATCAAAGCAGTCCTCCAAAGTTCATGACAAATTACATACCTAGAGGACAATTTGTAAGAACCTCCAGGATGACTACGTGATACATTTTGTGAAGATGAAATAAAGTTTATAACATCATTATTTTTGGAAAGGGGTTATAGTTTAGATTTGTTAGTGACCACTGCTAGAGAGATTACATTAAAAAGGACTAGTGCATTTCCTCTTATAAAATCTTCCTTTACCTCACTTAAAGATCTTATTTCCTCTTCTGCAAATAAGTTTAATGACAACAGCTTAGCCTGTCGCTTAGATATTACACTTGATAGTTTAGATATCAGGAACATTATTATAGATAATTGGAGTATATCAGAAGGTAATTCGGAGCTATTTAATGTTGTAGGAGGTAGCCCTTGTTTTGTATATAGAAACAGCGTTAATATTAAAACATTGCTACAGAAGGACACTACTATTAATACTTTTATTCAGGGTTAGTTAAAGGGATGTATAAATGCATGAATTGTAGTATGTGTAGACATATTTTGGAAGGGCCTTTTATTACTTTGGATAACATTAGTCACACCTTACCAGTACCAGAAATTTGTAATTGTAATTCTAGTGGATTACTAATACTATACATTTGCATGTGTTCAGGTTGTAATGCCTTCTACATAGGGATGATGAGTAGAACGTTAAAAAACAGGGTAAGAGAGCATATATATGCTATTAGGAAAAAAGGCACAAAAAAATTCTCTACATAAACACTCTATAGAATGTAAAGGTTTTAAGAAATTTCTTTTTCCATTCTTGAACCTGTTTTCAAAGACCTAAGGGGTGGGAACTACAAAAATAAAATGGAACAAAGAGAAATCGTATGGCAGCTAAAGTTGGGGGCTGACAAAGCTCCTGGGTTAAATGATCTTATTAATATTGTTTTCTCAGGAACAAAAAGAGAAAGTTAAATGTTTTATAAGTAGATTATTGTTATAAAATGTAGTAATACGTTTTGAAATAAGTATTGTTTTTTATTTGATGGTGTATTTAACTAGAGCTCGATTCTCGGCTGAAGCACCTTCTGTGTGGAGTCTGCATGTCCTCTCCACGGTTGAGTGGCTTTCGAAAGACATGTGTGAATGGGTGTGCCTTCATTGAAGGTTGGGCATCGAGCTGGCACCTCGCCACCACAAAAATCTACTGCCAATCATTAGCGGACTGGAGTTTCGCTGTGGCGACCCCATACTGGGAAAAGACGAAAGAAGAACAATTGTTTTTAATCATATGATGAAATGTCATGTTCTGATTGGTGGTTTGGAGATATATATATATATATATATATATATATATATATATATATATATATATATATATATTTTTTTTTTTTTTTTTTAAGATTTCTTCTTCATTTCATTACATTGTTCTGAGGAAGTAGGTTTGTTTTGGATGAAAGTGAAGAATAAAGTTGATACGCTAAATATATGTAGTTTATTTGGTTTTATCCTGCTGCTGTGCCAAGTGGTTTTATATTATTTTTGGTTTGTTTTCTCTACTTTTTTGGGTGTTTTATTTGTTTTTATTCTCTCCTTTAATGCGCATGGGATGGTTCCTCCCTTTAATGTGCATTGGATGGTTCTCCACTTTAATGTGCATGGGATGGTTCTTCTCCTTTAATGTGCATGGAAATGATTCTCTCCTTTAATGTGCATGGCATGGCTCTCCCCTATAATATAAATGGGATGGTTCTCCCCTTTAATGTACATGGGATGGTTCTCCCCTTTAATGTGCATGGCATGGATCCCCTCTTTAATGTGCAGGGCATGGTCACCCCCCTTTAATGTGCATGGCATGGTTCTTCTCCTTTAATGTGCATGGGAATGATTCTTTCCTGTAATGTGCATGGCATGGTTCTCCCCTTTAATGTGCATGGGATGGTTTTCTCCTTTAATGTGCATCAGATATTTCTCCCCTTTAATGTACATGGGATTGTCCTCCCCTTTAATGTGCATGGGATGGTTCCCCCTTTAATGTGCATGGCATGGATCCCCCCTTTAATGTGCATGGCATGGTGCCCCCTTTAATGTGCATGGCATGGTTCTTCTCCTTTAATGTGCATGGGATGGTTCATTGCCTTTAGTGTGCATGGCCTGGTTCTCGCCTTTAATATGCATGGCATGATTCTTTTCCTTTAATATGCATAGCATAGTTCTTCTCCTTTAATGTGCATGGGATGGTTCATCGCCTTTAATGTGCATAACATGGTTCTCTCCTTTAATATGCATGGCATGGTTCTTCTCCTTTAATATGCATGGCATGGTTCTTCTCCTTTAATATGCATGTCATGGTTCTTCTCCTTTAATGTGCATGTCATGGTTCTTCTCCTTTAATGTGCATGGCATGGTTCTTCTCCTTTAATGTGCATGGCATGGTTCTTCTCCTTTAATATGCATGGTATGGTTCTTCTCCTTTAATATGCATGTCATGGTTCTTCTCCTTTAATGTGCATGTCATGGTTCTTCTCCTTTAATGTGCATGGCATGGTTCTTCTCCTTTAATGTGCATGGCATGGTTCTTCTCCTTTAATATGCATGGTATGGTTCTTCTCCTTTAATATGCATGTCATGGTTCTTCTCCTTTAATGTGCATGTCATGGTTCTTCTCCTTTAATGTGCATGGCATGGTTCTTCTCCTTTAATATGCATGTCATGGTTCTTATCCTTTAATGTGCATGGTGTGGTTCTCCCCCTTGCAGTATCACCAGTCATCACTCCTTCTACTTCTTTAAACCTATGGTACATATACAGACAGAAGTTTCCTGACTTCCTTTTGTGCAAAATCTGATATATTATCTGATATTTTCACTTCAAATTCTAATATTATTCCTGCATTTTCTTCATTAGTGAGAACAATGTGAGCTATGCTGTTGCCCTGCAGTCATGTTTTAGTCATAATTGTATTACACATTTGTCACTTAGCAGCTCTATAATGAACATTATCTGTGAGGGTTACTATTTCTTTTATTATCACCATGGTTTCTTCTGTGACAGAAAGGCTGCTGTGCACTGCTTCTACTGTCCAAACCCTAAGAGACAGAGAGACGGGGGGGGGGGGGCAGAGAAAGAGAGCCAAAGGGGAGGGATAGATTTTGGCAGAGGTATACAAGAAGTAAGTTATGTGTTTTTGGTTAGAATACCTCCTCCCCACCTTTTAAGAGTGGGATATTTTATATGACATACTACAGGATTATTTAACTTTCATTCAAGGTTATCCCTGTTGGCCTTTCTTAAATTCAAAATTACTCCCTATCATTTTGAGATGGGCCCGCTTAAGCTCAGAAGCCTTTTCTGGTAGTCCTGTTTTTTTCTCTCTCTGTTGCTTTTCTTGCAAATAACTTTTACTTTGATTTTCCCATTATCTGAGCTTATTAAACCTTAATTCTGTTGTATACCATAGTTTCCAGCATTACTGTGAATGTTATAATTCCATCCTTTTTTTACACATCCTCTTCTTTTCTTCCCATGAGAAAACACTGCTTGGATCATTTATAAACTCTCTTAAAATTCTACTTTATTCTGTATTTTGCTATTGTCCTATAGGAATGTTGAGAACAACCATGGGCTTGATAATTCATGTATGCCTACTATAACCTACTATTATTTTCCCACATCCAAGGAATATGTATCCTTACTCAGATTAAAATTTGTTCTGTTAAATGCAGGAAGTATCTGTAAAAATTGAAAAACATCAGGCAAGCTTCTAAAGCATGACCCTATTGTATTTGCTACTACAGAGTCTTTTCCCCTTGGATGCAGTCCATTATATAGAGTTCAGAAATTAAGGTAGATATTTCCTCTGAAGATCTAGATTTTTGGTGGAATTTCAAGAGAAGGGGCCATTGTTTTTATAGGGCTAATGAAAGAAAATTCATTCACTTGCTGATGGAGGACAGGAACTGATTTACCCATTTTGAAATGTTATTAGCTATAACATGATCATTCATACAGTTCTCTGAGAGATAATGTGGTCTGCTGGTTCATGAATAACCTGTGAAAGCCCATGGTAGCAAATATCCTCAAAGAATTTTGTCTATAGGCCCTAGAAGGTTGGAATTACAATAACCTAGAAGGGATAGCGCATTAATTGGGCTTTCAAACTCATCCACTTTAGTAGGTAAGGGTAGATAGGCAACAGTGTCTTAAATGCTTCTTGTCACTTTTAACTAATATGATTGTTAGACTTCCAAGCAAATTACTTCCTCATAAAAATGAAAAGGGAGGTCACACAAAAGGTACAGATTAATAAAACTCTGTCACATCCTAAAACTTAAGGGCATTGCTAGTTCATGCAGGAACCATTGTTATATCCTAAAACTTAAGGGCGTTGCATGGTCATGTTAGAAGAAATCACCAACCAATGTTCTTCTGAGACTTCTGACCACAAGTGATTAGAAAACATAAATTCTTTTTTCAATAAAACTCATAGACTGAGAGGCATCTGGACAGAGTGAACAAAATAATTTTGGAGCTCAGTCTGTTCTCAACCTGGCGTTTCCATGCCTCTACTTTCTGAAGATTTCAGAAGGGGGTTAACATCCTTCCTCAGCTCATTTTTCTTGTCAGTTCGGAATTGTAAATCTGTCTTATGGCTTATTTTTCCTCCCTTTTACCTCAAGAAAGAAACTATTAAACAAGCTCTTGCATTTTTAGATAAAACATCACACTGTAGCAACTATGGCAGTGATAATATTCACCCTGGTTTCTAAAATTATAGCGGATTCAGTCTGCAGACATGAATTTCATATCATCAATATTTCTATTTGCCATAGTTTTTTCCTCTTTATGGAAACTAGTTGTCACCTTCTTATTATTCCTCCTCTCCTTTCCTGGTTCTCCATCTGACTGCAGACTGCTTTCTCTTCTGCATTCAGTGATTAAACTATTTGAGAAAATAGTATTTCTACACTGTTCATTGCCTTCAGAAATATTATCTATGTTAAAAGGTGTTTATATCACGTTATCAAAAGATGAAAATAGCGAACGCTATTTCATCAGCCCCAAAACATCTAAACATGAAAATATCGAACATTCAGGGAAAAAATTTGCTGCAATACCTACACACAACACAAGCACATCAAACAAACAGCAATCACACACATACACTTAAATTCCTACATCTAATGCTACACTAAATTAAACATACACTACTATCTACCCACTTACCTTAACCCAAACTCTAACCCTAAGGTCCGTCACTATCGCACACTCACCTAACCCGTGCCCTAACCCTAACTTATTTAAACCGCCCTGTTAGAAAAATATGTATTAATGTGTGTATTAGTAATATGCTTAGTGCACTCAGAGCCTAAAAGAGTTAACACGTTTATTCATTTTCATACTGCACAAATCTGTACAAACTGCAGTTGCCTTTTGACCTTGTACTGTCAGCTAAATCTTGCTTGTGCCTTGGAAATTGACTGAGAAGCAGATGATTTCTGCTTGCGTTAGGAAAATAATGAATAGAACAATACTGCTTATATGAAACTTAGACAGGAAGTTCCACTGTGCCATGAGAACATACACAGCTGTAGAAGTAATAGATAATTAGGACAAAGCCTGCTTGAAAATATAAACTGCAATCAGCATTTTCTTGTATCTGTATTATAAAAGTACCTTGAAAAGTAACAGTTTACAATAGACGCTTGTAAATGAAGTACTGGTCACCAAGGCCAGGTTGTTTTTCTAAAACGTTTCTCACAAATCTAGTCACGTCAGCAGAAAATCTGAAGTAACACCTGCTGTAGAACAATGCTTAAAGTTGTGTTTGATTACGTCAGCTTAGAAGGTCATGTCTTGTAAAACAGTATAAGAATGAACATACTTCCTGTTAGTAGTTAGCCAAATCCTTGTATTTGCATGTTTTTGTCTCCTTGCTGCAAGTAAATTAAAGTACCTTAACTGAACCTTACGTGTATTGGTCTTTGAAGTTTTTTCCTTTGATACGCCCCTAACCCTAAAGTCTGTCACTATCGTACACACACCTAACCCACGCCCTAAGCCTAACTCACTTAACCCGTCCCTAACCCTAACGTACAAACAATTGCACACTTACCTGAACCCAACCCGTAACTTTCCACCACAGTGCTAAGAATAGCAAAGCCACAGAAATGGCCAACTGAATTCTTTCCCGAGGAAAGAATTCACTGTTCTGCAACTTTGCTATTCTTAGCATTCGCTGAATAGTGTTCGGTATCAGAACATTCGAAGTTTTAATACTTCGATGTTCTGATATAGATCCGTTAAAAGTGTATGCATGGTTTTACATTAGGAGGAAGTATTCTGTGTACCACAAATATTAGACATCTGACTGATGCCTTACATATAAATCTTTCCAAAGCCTATTATTTGGTTAGTCACAACATTGGTCTTCTTAATGCCTTAAAGGTTGCTGGCTGTACACAGCAAGGGCCATTAAGTGACTTTCAATCTACATTTCCAATTATTTCTAAAGGACCTGTGTAGACGTATCCTGCCAGTTCAACTTAAATGGCTACATAATAATGTTAGAACTTCATTATTGTGTTGAACCGTTTATTAAAAATATATGACAAATGTTGTTGTGATAGGTCATTGATGCCTAGGTTGAACTGACACATCTGGAAATATAAATGCATTATAAGTTAAATTGATTGCTACAGATGGATGCATCTGTTAATGGCAGATTTAACTACAAGTTATTTATGGGTGTCAAAAACAGATATTAAGTTTTGGTTGAAGTTAAGGAACATAAATCAAAGTGGACATAATAAATGATTATGTTGCTGTTGAAATGAAACCCAGTATGCAAATAAAGGTTGACCTGCAGGCGATTAATACTATTGGAAAAGAGGGTTGGACTGAATGGTGATTTATAAGGAATGGGGCATGGTCATAAATGTGATTTTCAGTAAGTTGGAAAATTTGTAAGTGTTGTAAGGCTGTGCCAAACTGAAATAAATTATTTTCCTGCTTTTTAAAAATGTTTTTATTATCATGAAAAATCTTTGGGGGTCCTAACCTGAGGGGAAATCATAAATATTAATGAAAATTTGTATTGTTTAAATGTTCAGTGTGGTTCTAGAAAATATGTATCTAGGTGATGGTTGGATATTATAATTTTTTCAGTCCAGCCATACCAGCTGATTTGTACTTTAAAAATGGTGACAGACGGCTGCATTATGTTCAGTGTGTAATTTCAATGTATTAAACCTTTTATACTACTGAATGATTAGACATTTTCAGTGTGGTAGAAGGAAGCAAGGCATCAGATAAGCTGTCATAGAAAGTCATGATATATTTCAAAAAGACGAAAATTATTCGATTAGTTAATTTGAGTGATTATGTTTGACTGAGTTCAGAGGAAGTATACCACATAAGTTGGGGACTATGGTATGGTTTTTCTCTGTTATATATAAAAAAAATGTAAGGAAGAGTCTTATCATTATATTTATACTCAGGTTTGTTTGACTACACTACACTGCACTGCTCTTAGCTATTGCAATATTTAATAGGAATGTATTATTCAATTGAGAGGGGGAATAAGCACAAGGACCAGAGACTAGTATATCAATGCTGCAGTAACAGAGGGGACCAGGTTGTTAAATTCAGCATAAAGTTGTTATGTGGCAACAGGCTATATACGGGATTGCCTGATAGTTAATAATAAAACAAAAACACACTTCATGTTAACAAGACAGATGCAAATTAACTCACCATCATTATTGCACCAAGAGTTTATCATTCTTGTTTTAAGCATGTATCAAATAAATTAACTAGATTAATGTCAAAATCATGTGGTCAGCAACAACTAGTCAGTAAAAAATTCAGTGGAACAAGTGCTGAAAGCATTTTATGTAAAATGTGCACAGAATAATAAAATTAAAAATGTACAATTTAAATTCCTAATATAACCTATCATTATTAGGTTGGTCTTAATATAAGAAGACATTTAATGTTATATTCATTTAAACCAGGTTGACATCTAGAGTGTGTAACCAGTGGTGTCTTAAGTTTAGCTACTTCCAATTGGCTGTTAAAATCACTCCATCTAACATCCAACATATTCCAACACAGAGAAATCAAATCACTTAAAGTTGCTACATTTTAACCTATGTTTAAAAAGTAAATTATTGATACTATGTGTATGCATTAGCATGTATATGTGAAAGCTTCCTTGATGTCTTTCCTACATAGATTTCGCTTTTAATTTTGGTCCATTTTATGGAAGTTGACATGCATTTTTGGTTTATTATACATTTTTTATATATCTTTTCTCTGTTTCATCTCTGTTTTGTGGTTATTGTCTGATGCTTCACTGAACATATACAGGATGGTAGAAAGCAAGCACCATTTTTAAGATTAGGTTTCATGAAATGGTATAACAATGATCTATGGAGTGAGATTCCATTGAACTAGATGACAGAGAGTGCATATTAGATAGCAAAGAACTTGCAAGTGTCTTAGGAACATTTAAAATTTAGTGTACAGCAGTGATGCAGGTAAAGAATATATGGAATAGTAAACACACACACACACACACACACACACACACACACACATATGAGATTGGGCAAGGGAAAAGATGAGATTTTCATAAAATTAAGATTATTGATTTGATCCTTATTTATATATTAGAAGATTGGATTGGCGAAAATAAAGATGTATGCATCCAGATCATTAAAGATCATTAAGGAGATTATATTTATTTGTAAAGAGAATGAAAATGATGTTTAATATCATGATTCAGCTTTACAGGTATGTATGTTAATGGTGCAAGATCTTTTAGTAGTTCAGTATGAGAAGCCCTGAAGTACATGCATGATTAGTTTTACATAGTCTACACTGAAGATAAGAGTTCAGAGATTATATGCATTTCAAAATGATTAAGATTTTTCATATAGTTACATCAAGATGTTCGTGATTATGTGGATTAATTAATGTAAGCAGGTACTTAGTAAAAGTGATTTGTTAGGAGCAATAAACAAAATATTGACTTTTCATAGCTAACATTATGGCCCCCTTTTCAGCCATAGATTGAATCCAATGTATTGCTTAAATGATCCACACACAGAGGTAGATATTACAATTACAAGGCATAATACAGAGTTGTTAGTATCAGTGAACAGATTCAAGACACAAAACCATGCCATTCTGTGCTCCTTGGACCTCATGGTAGGACCATCATCACTGTCCCATTTGATGACCTATGAGGTAGAGTGCATTGGTAAAAGATCATGGGCTAATGGTTGTAGAGTCAACATAAGCTAATGTTTCTGATGTTAATGTCAGAAACATATCATTAGACTCTGAAATGATATCATTAAACTCTGAAATGACAGACTAGTTCCACAAACCTCAGTGTTGCACTTCTCTTCCTTCTTCTGGGTCAGTCACAAATTCTGATGACGGATGCTTCACTAGTAGACTATAGAGCTCACTTGGGATTCTCTTTGGTTCAGAGCAAGTAGATTTCTGAAAAGAGGTGCTATACATAAACCTACCTGAATTAAGGGTAGTCCTTATTTTGCTCTAAATCTTCAGAAGTTAGTTGAGATTCAAGCCCCCCATCTGTGGTTAATCAGCCTGGCCATGGTTTGTACATGAGAGAATAAGTGTAGTGAACTGGACTTAGTAATTGAACTTTTTTCTTGTCAGCCATTCAGTCAGCATCACAGTTTTCAGTAACAATATCACTAGGTCATTTTTGGTATGTTGAAGCCATTGTTATAAACTATCTGCAGCCATAACATCATTGTAGTTTCCATATGCCACTGCTAAATATATGAATGTGATTTGTGACCTCTGCATCATTATATATTGCATTCTGCTCCTGAGGCTTTACACTGCACTGCATGTATGTGTAAATGGGTCTATATTATATACTTGAAGTCTTAAAACTTTGGCGCTCATATGATCAACACCATATGAGCGAAGTTTTAAAACATCGAACATATAATAAAAATGAACAAAAACAAAAAAAACTATCTGAATGCTTTGAGCAGGGGGCAAGCCCTCCTGTACCCCCCGTGTGGGAGGCTGAGCCCACCACACCCCCCTACTACTTAAATATACCAACTCCAAGATCGCACTACAGTGAAGTAAAGGGAAATATTCCCTACGGCGATCTCCGTTGAAATGTTTGAGCTTTCAAAAGTTTGCTCACATGGTGTCGACCATATGAGACTTGAACTTTTGAAAGTTCAAGCTTCTGATATAGACCCTGTGTAAATCACTGCTGTGGTAAGAATGTGAATCACTGACTCTGCAGCTGTTCAAATCGTTTTTCCTTTGAATCATTGTCTCTGACTGCACTGTATTCTCTAATGCAGTACATTTGCATCTGCACACTGTGAATTCATTGACTCGTGTGCATTAGCTCACACACAGACTCGGCGCTGATACATACATACATAGCTGACAGTTGCTAGACATCTAAAAATAGGAACCGGATGTAATTAATTATCTATGTCTAGGTCTATTTAAGTGCATTTATGTGCGCACTGCAGTGCTTAGCAATGCTAACAGGTAGTCCAGTAGTATATGTGGAGGTATACTACTTTTCATAATATCCAAGTAGCTAAATGGGTAGAGATACAGCAGTGATAAGTTGTCTGTAATTTAATTGTTTATATATGTTTAATTTTAAAAACAAATTTATGAAATATGGCACTGCTGCACTGTGCTGAACATTGCTTAAACATGCTAATGGCTACTTTTGTTTGCATAGTGCTAAGCTTAGCTAAAACCTTGGTTGTGTGAGTTTTCACACTGCTTAGCAGTGCTTAGCTGATTTGCGGGATACTAAGTAATGCGGCGCTTGTTTTTAGTGTTGCTCAGTGACTTGTAAGGTGTGAAAACAGCTATATTAGGCACAATCAGTGGGAATTCTGCAGCAGACTTTGGAATCATCAACTGGTGATATGGCAGGTGGTGCTGGTGAAAGTGCGAGCTTTCGGGTGCAGAGATGGGGTGTTCAGGAGTCCAGGGTCTTTGTTGGGCTCCTGGTAAAAATCATGAACCCAGGCTGCTGCAAGGTGGTTTCCAGGGCTCAGAGTGTAAGGTGGAGGCCTGAGACCAGTTGGCTAGGGAGCTTACCAGTGTTACTGGTATCCCCCAGACAGATGAGCAGCGACATCATCATTATGACGACCTGAAGAGGAGAAAGAGGGGAACCTTGGACACCTGGGTCCAGGAAGTCAGAGCTGGGAATGCCCCACAAATATGTAAGTATGTTTTCTACTGTTTTACCAATATGCAAGCTAAATTTCTGCAAAACTGGAATGCATAATGGTGTGCTTCTCTCCCAACAACTGCAGCTGAGAGGATTTGCAATGTTGATTTCCATGCTGAGAGGTTGGCCAGGTTGTGTCATGAGGTTGGTATGTATGGATTTATTATGCTGCCTGTAGTACAATAAGCAAGAAAGAGTAAATCATTTACTGCAATATAGTATACACAATAAAAACTGTAGTGCAATAAATGGCCAAGTGAAACTGTAGTGCAATGAATGGGCAATTGGAGCTGTAGTGCAATAAATGAACAATAACAACCGTATTGCAATAAACAATACCAATAAGAGTAAGCAAAATGGTGTACAGCAGGATTGTGTTGTCAGTAGAGCTGTATGCATTGCTTGTCTATGGTAAGGTTGCTGCAGTCAAGTGAAACACTGTAATAGCTGTAGAATGCTAAACTAATGGCATGCAAACTGCATTGTTTTACTCATAGTACAGTCCAAGGCTGTCTCCAGGCCAATATCAGTCACATAATGCTCTCTGTTCCTCCTATTTCAGGTAATAACGGCATATGGATGAGGTAGCCCACTCTATGGGTAGATATTGTGTGGACATCACAGATATTTATCAGCAATACCAGTAAAATGTTAAGCAGCATTGGTGATTCCTACAGACATGTGTTTTAATAAATGCAGTATGGCTGTATCCCATGCATGTGTGTTCTACTGTCACTGCATTCAATTATAGCACTGTAATAGTTCAGGAATGCAAAACAAATTCAGTCACATAATGCTGTCTTTCTCCCACTCCAGGAACAAGTGGTATATGGTTGAGGTAGCCCATGTTATGAGCAGATATGATTGTGCTAACATTTCACAGACACTTATCAGCAATACTAGTAAAGTATTAAGCAGCATTGCTGATTCCTAAATACATATGTTTACATATTCCTAGAACAGATGTATTCCTTGCATGTCTGTATTAAGCTGCTGCAGTCAATGTGATATTTTTTTGCAGATGTCCCCAGCAGTCACAGCTATTACGTTCTATTTCCATGCCTGCCATTTAAGACATGACAGATGTCTAGCTTACGTATTGTACACAAACATGCCTCTCAAGTGTCATCATTTCAAGTAATATAATTAAAACTGCCTAATCCATCTGGGATAGGATTACCAGAATAATAATTATCTGGAATGCAGTGTATTACCAAATCTGCATACAGAACACCTTGGTAGATATTATTCATGTTTCACTGTTGCAGCCATCACATTTAGGTTATCCCTGCCTGGGTAGCCCTCTGCCAGCTTGAATACCAGAGACTTAGTATTTCTGCGTCGGTTGCTGTCACTCGAGGACTGACGTTAGGTCATCAATAGTATAAAGTAAGGCAGCCAACACCATTACATCAGTCTTTCTTGCCATAGAGCCCAAAGCAGAAGCAGTCTGCATGGGTGCCGGTCGGCCGCTACCTGAGTTTTCGTCTACTGAATTGAAGTTGAAGTCTTCTAAAGCTAACTACCCTGTTGGGGATCCTTTTTTCTTGCACTAACCGATGTCAGAAAAAGTTAATATTTGTCTTGCAAATAGCACACAGAGACTTCCCCTCTTATTGCATCACTTGTTTTGGCCCAGACCACAATGTCCCCCGTTGTCACTTCTGTGCTTTGTTCAACACCAGAACTATCCATCTTTGGGCCCTTATTGTAGCCAGATATTTTCGCTTACAGTCCTCAAATTCCGATATGGCTTCAGTAAGCCATCTGACAGCAGATCTTCCAAAAAAATGTAAAGATAAAGACCAAAACAGACTGCACAGGTTCAAACCTACTGACAATGCTTCCATTAAGCTAGTTGTCAGTTCTCCGGTACTCAGTGAGGTGCTTTTGCAGTCCCCGATGCCCGCTTTTGTTGATTCACAGGCCACTATCGAGACCCTTATGGAGTCCAGTATGCTGCAAAACTCTTCTTCATCTAAGGATCCTGCAGTCGTCTCTACCTTGGATGGGTTCGGAGCTGCTGAGCAGGCACTGTCTTCAGAGGGAGTCCTTCTCACTACTGAATCTCGACACAAACCGACATCTTCTTCTTGACTTTCAAAAACAACCAAGTTTCTTAGGCCCAGGGTGCGAACCACTCCCAAGAAACTGACGACCCACTCTCAGGCGCCTGCTACTTTGACTCATCTCAAATGCTTAAAATGCCGGAAGACCTTATCATGCTGATCAGGGGAAGCCAAGCTACCCCCTCCAAAAGGAAAAGAGATCTGTCCTCTGTAGTTTTGTCTGAACAAGAGTCAGATGAATCTGATGCATCTGAATATGAAGGGTAACAGAAAGTTCACACCGGGGATCACACCAACAGCACTACTAGATAGGGGCCAAGGGTACTAGCTGCTAGTACAAGGGTTTAGGGAACTACTAAAGGGGAGGTTAATACCGCACAATGTGGCTGGGCTAATATATGCCTTCAGGCAGATAGCCCAGTACCAACCTATGAACCTATGAACCTATAAGGCATGCAACCCCTCTCCACTTATGAGGATTTTGATGCAGAGGATTCCATTCCTTCAGCCTCTTCCCCAGAGGATTTTTCATTTGGGGAAACCCTGCATACTTTAAGGGAGCATTTCCAATGGGAGAGTCAGGATTACCCTCAGTCTAAAAAGAGACTCAGGGAATTCCTAGATCTTCCACAACACAGACCCTTGGCCATCCCCCCAGTCCTGGACATTGTGGAGCATGTTTTCCTCAAATCCAGCTTGACTCCTGATGCCCTTCCTCCAGCTTCCAGAAAAACAGACAGGTACTACAGAGTCCCTGACTCACAGAAATATCTTTTTTAAAATCCTACAGCTTACCCTGAGGTCATTTCTTAAGGGCCAAAAGGGATTAAAGCAACCTCTGCTAAGAAATGCACCACCTCTGACAGGGATTCCCGAGCATTGGACAGATGGGGTAAAAAAGTATACATCTCAGCTATTCTTGCTGTCAGGGCACTTAATTGTCAGTTCCATATGCTGCAATTTCAGCAACATACCTTGGAACTGCTTAAACAAAAATGTCTTCCTTTCCTGCTTGGACAAAACTAAAGATGTACAAGAGTTAATGAATTCTGCCAGACAAGTAAATAAACACACCTTGCATTGTGGTTGTGATGCCCTAGAAGCTTCTTGCAGGACAGCAGTCACTGGATCTGTCATTAGAAGGCATGCATGGCTTAAGGAACAGCCCCTGCCATACCATGTCAAATCTAAATTGTTGGATGCCCCCTTGCACAAAGATAACTTATTTGGCACTAAGGCAGAAGAGGTCTTAAAAAGATGGAAGAAAAAGCAAAACCCATGCAAACAGTTAAGGAATTCTTGCAGGTCCAACCCACTAGGCTCAGCAGGCATTGTCCCTCCAAACACTGGTCCTTTCCTGCTCCCAGTAAACCAGCCCAGCCTAGGCTCCATGGAAACAGATCCCCGAAACAGCAGCCACAGGGAATTCAGAGATCTAAGCAGTGGACTACCTCCATTTCAAAACCAGGGAGTTCTAAGCCACCCTCTTATGGTAAGAACTTACAATGACTCACCTCCTCCACTCCCTCCCTCTGCCCACCTTCACTTACCCCTAGGAGAAAAACTCTCCTTTCACTCAAGCATCTGGGCCACCATTACCAAGGACCACTGGGTTCTGAACATTGTGTCTCAGGGATACATATTTTCCTTCCACACCCTTCCAACCCCAAAAGAGTTCCCCGATCTACCACCAAATCAGTGGCAGAGGCTCAAAAGCAAATCCTTTCCCTGCTCTTTATGAGGGCAGTAGAGCACATTCCTGCAGAACAGATAGTCCAAAGTTTCTACTCCAGAATATTTCTGGTACCAAAAAAAGAGGGCACCTGGCACCCCATTCTCAATCTATCCATTCTAAACACCTTCCTGGTGATCCCAAAATTTAAAATGCTCACCTTCCAGCAGCTGCTACCCATGCTCTCCAAGGATGCTTGGCTAGCCACCCTAGATCATGCAGGAAATATCTCCATTTCATGGCAGGATCTGAACACTTTCAGTCCTCTGTGCTTCCCTTGGGATTATCTACTGCTCCCAGAGTTTTCATAAAATGTCTGGCTTCAGCCATTGGCTTTTACAGACAAAGAAATATTCAGATTTACCCATACTTAGATGACTGACTTATTCAGGCAGACAGCCAGGAAAAGCTGCTCAAGCACCTGGCCTTTGTAAAGACCCTTCTAACCTCTCTAGGGTACACAATCAATGAAGATAAATCCAAGCAGGTGCTTACCCAAAGGATAATCTTCCTGGGAGCAAGTCTGGACACAGCATACCAGATGGCATACCTTACACCGGAGAAACAAATTTTCCTGACAACCTACTTCTCTCAACTAGTCACCAGGCCACAGCTATCTTCAAGGAAGATCCTGCATGCTCTGGGTTTCATGGCATCTTGCATACTACTTATTCCATATGCCAGACTGGATATGAAGGAACTTCAGTGGTACCTAAAGAGTCTTTGGTGTCAACACTCTCAAGACGTGGAAACTCTTCTATCTATAATTCCTTGCCTCAGAAAAGATTTTCTTTGGTGGCCAATAGCATGCACCCTCAACAAGGGACTGCCTTTCTCGTCCCCCCCCCACCCAGACCCTCACCACAGATGCATCAGACTATGCTCGGGGGGTGTACACCTGGATGGCAGGTGCATTCAGGTCCAAAGGATCCCACAGCAAAACCCTCTGCACATCAGTCAAAAAGAGATGATGGTTGTGCATCATGCCTTGATAGCTTTCAAGCCCCTTCTCTCTCCAGGGGCTCTCCTGATCAGAAAAGACAACATCACTGTGATGTGGTACATCAACAAGGAGGGAGGGACTCACTCCTACTCTCTATGCAGGCTGGCCATGACCCTTTGGCACACAGCTTCTGCCATGCAACTACACCTGTTAGCACAATTCGTACCAGGCTCTCTCAACTTTCTGGCAGACCAACTAAGCAGAAATCTTCTGGACCTACATGAGTGGCAACTCAACAGAAATACCTCCACCCTAATAACTCAGAATTGTGGAACCGCGAAGTTCGACCTCTTTGCCTCCAACACCAACCATCAGCTCAGCAAATTCTGCACCAGGGAGGATCACAGCATGGGTTGGAAAGTGGATGCCCTGTCTTTCCCCTGGGCCAATCTATCGGTCTATGCCTTTCCTCCCCTACCTCTCATCCCCAGGGTACTGCTCAAAATAAGGGAGGAAAAACCAAGGACCATTCTTATAGCTCCAGACTGGCCCTGGCAACACTGGTACCCCTTTCTGCGCAGCCTGTCCCCGCTGCCTCCATGGCATCTTCCTCAGATTCAAAACCTCCTGACCCAGAGGGAAGGGGAATTCATGCCTCCCCCAATTGCAGACACTCAATTTGGCAGCTTGGCCTATTCCCTAACCCCGAACCAATTTGTCAGCCTCAGTAAACAGGTTCTGAATGTTATCAGTGGGCCAGACGCCCTAGCACCAGAAAGTCTTATGCTGATAAATGGAAAAAGTTCTGTACTTTTATCCAGGCTATATGGCACAGCCCTCCCTCCCTCTCATCCTGGATTACTTAGCTGACCTACTACACAGTGGCCTCTCTTTCTCTTCTATAAAAATGCATGCCTCTGCTATTTCTGCTCATTTTCACCCTGAACAGCGCCTTTTCTCACACCCTTTGATCAAACAGTTCCTGAGAGGGGCTAGCAACTTGAGGCCACCCAGAAGGGCACCAACAGCAGCTTGGGGCCTTAACTTTGTATTGGAAAAGCTCACCCAGCCTCCCCTTTCAAACCAGCTTCTTCTGCAGAGCTAAAATTTCTCTCCTGGAAGACAGCATTCCTTCTGGCCATCATTTCAGCCAGAAGAGTCTCTGAGCTGCAAGCACTTATGGCTGTGGAACCCTTCATCATCTTCCATGCAGACAGGATATCCCTCAGAACTAACCCGTCCTTCATGCCCAATGTGGTGTACAGTGTGGCTCTCAACCAATCCATTCATTTGCTCACCTTTTTTCCTAATCTCCAGAACAAGGGGGAAAGGATTCTTCACAGCCTAAATGTGCACAGACAGCTCAGATTCTATCTAGACAGGACTAAATCCTTCAGAAAGTCTGATCAATTGCTGGTTAGCTATGCCACAGGGGCAGAAGGCAAATCCATCTTCAAACAAACCATTTCCAAATGGATAAAACACTGCATCCATTTCTGCTACAAACAGCATGGAAATCCTCCTCCCAAGGGGGTCAGGACACACTCCACCAAAGCAGCCTCCACCTTTGCAGCTTTCCTCAGAGGAGTCCCCACCAGGGACATCCTGGAAGCTGCCACCTGGACATCTGTTGACACTTCTACCAAGCATTACCACCTGACTCTCTTCTCCAAATCCAGGGCAGGGTTTGCCTCTGCAGTCTTGCAGGGCATCCTAGCCTGCCCTTAGTTTCCTTGACTGCCTCCACCCACATCCTCAGCTTTGGGAATCTACCAAAATGTGATGACTGCAACAGTGCGACATGAAGAATATAGTGCAGTTGTGTACACTTACCATAAATGCAGATGTTCGGGTGTATTCACTGTTGCAGTCCTGGTTTCCCTCCCTCCATCCCCCCTTCTTCTCTTTCTCCTTTCATTACCATTATTCCTTATTGTTTTCCTTTCCTTACAAGGGACATATTGGTATTTATTATCCACTAGTGGGGTTCTTCCACCAGAGCCTGGCCTCTTATTTGGGGTCTTCTGACAGGTTAGGGCAAGAAAAACTGATGTAATGGTGTTGGCTGCCTTACTTTATACTACTGACGACCTGACATCAGTCCTCAAGTGACAGCAACTGACACAGAAATACTAAGTCTCTGGTATTCGGGTCGGCCGAAGGCTACCCTGGCAGTGATAACCCAAATGTGATGGCTGCAACAGTGAATACAATCGAACATCTACATGTATGCTAAGTGTACACAACAGTACTTTATTGAAGTCCACATTATGTGAAAGTGTTCTGTGTAGTTGTGCACCTGCATTTATTATTGCTTGGCCCATACTGACCCATGCTAACAGCTTGACAGGTATGTACATGCTACATTAGCTATAGGAAAATTGTAGTCACTGTACTCAAAATTGACACTACATGCCTGTAGTTATTATCAGTGTTTTCAGGGATATAGTCTGCATTGTTAGTAATGGATTGTTTCTCTCTCTCTCCCCATCTCTTATCTTCATTTATTTATTATTATGATTTAATATTAATATATTTTGTTAACCTAACTATATTTTTGCAAACTGTGATGTATTATTGTTATGTGTTGTTATGATTCAATATTAATATAATTTGTTAAACTAGCTGTTTTGTTGGTCTTATGGTTTGATGCTGTTAGCATACTGACTGTTATATTATTTATTGTTGTGTTACACATAATCTACATTAATATGTATTTGGATTAATTAAAATGATGTTCCATTCTGTTAATACTAACAATGTTTTTTTTATTATTAACTGTAACTTTTTGCTATACCTCATTTGCCACAGCACATCAAGGTAGACCCGTTCCAGCTAATCTGCCTACCTTGCTTCAACCGGCCATGGCATATGTCCCCGGATGTCTGAGACCTAGACCGGTGGTGCCCCCTCTGCTGCCCCTATACTACCTGTGGCATTGGGTAGTGCTGCCCCACGGGACAGGGCCCGGCCCCCTTCTGGGAGTAGTGGTGTAGGGGTGTTGTCACCTAAGATGAGCTGCCATTCTTGGTGTGCATGATGGTCTACCTTGGGCTTGACCGCAACCTGCGCCAGATTGAGGGCATGCTGGCCAACCTAGTGAGGGATCCTAGCCCCGGTGCCCAGCCTCCAGCACTGCCACCCCCCAGGGCAGTGAAGGATCAGTGCTGATAGTCCCATGGGTGGGGATGTGAGTCACACTGCTACCATCTGGAGGTACATGGGACTTGGATTCCACAACACTCTCCCTATCCAAGGTGTTCACCCCCTCATGTGTCACACAACACCCTTGTCTGCAGTTTTGTCTATCTTATCTGTCTCCTTGCCTACCCAACTTACCTCCCCACACGTACCACTGTCTTTCCCCAACATTCCACTCTCACCTTAAAATAAAAATGGACCTGTCCCAAAAAAAAATATTGTCCCATACACAGCACTCCATTTCATACACATGTCCACTGGACACAAGTCATTTGGTCCAACTGACAACGCAGTTATGTTGTCTTCACCCCTCTCTCTAGGGTTGAAAGTTTAAAGTCATGTACAAATTCTGTCAAAATGCACAGTTGTTGCTGTACAAGAAATGGATAGCTATGGTTCTTTCCTACACCCTTCCTCTACATCCCTACCTTCCTTTCACTATGTTTTTCCTCCTGCTTGCACCCCATTTCACCACTTTCCTATCTCCCCATTTTTCTTTCCTTTATATTTTTTAGCGCATTGCTTTGTGACACTCTGCGCTGCACAGCTTTGCAAAGCTCAGCTAAATAGAACTATATTGGCTATATGTGTTTTTGAGTTATAGTACACACTTACAAAATAAACACCTGTCCCATATATCGAACCCAAGATCATTGCACCTGAAGACCACTGCATTAACCTGCCGTGTCACACAACTTTTAATTAAAACAGGTGGTTTAAACAAAACATAGTAATTGCCAGTTACTGTTATTAACCGTGCTTCAGCGGAGCTGCTCAGTGTGCCGTGCAAACCTGAATAAAAAGTAATGGAAAAAATGAGAGTGTACCTTGGACTCTGGTGCAGTAGTACACCACTAGACAGTTAAAGACATGATAATGGATGTAACTGAGGCCTGTGATAGCAGGTAAATGTGCCCTTCTATCAGCAACATGTAGAAAGTCACCTGCTAAGGGATTAATGGAAAAATATATGTTCAGCTGGGACCCTGGTGCACACATACATCCATATAAAGCCATGCATATATTGTTGGATGTAGGAACCATATGTCACATCCTGTATGTATGCACTTATATATATCTTGCAAATACACCTGCTGTAGCAGTGACTCCGTAGCTCAGTCTGTTAATTGCCTTGCAAACATTTTGCCACACAAAGTCCTGGGGTCAAATCCAGTGGTATGTAGAAGTGAATGTACAGTATTGTGAAGTCAGCAATTAATGATTGAGTCATGCACTCTTTATCCACACAATTAATTTCAAATGACATGTCTGCTTTTCACTGATGAAAGTCACAAGCCTGCAGCTGGGAACACACTTCACATATACATATAGCAAACCTATAACACAAAAACTTTTTCACTCTTTAAACCTTGGACAAGCTATGTTAATACTACAACCCCACCATAAAAATCTTAACTTAAAAATAAATAACAAGATGCTAAACCTAGACTCCTTCCCTCGGTTAAAACATAAGAGAAATCAAGATATCTACCCATTCCTCAATAGCACAATTCATGAATTAAGAAGTAATCTAAACTTACCTAAAGTATATATAATAATTTTAAGACAAATCAAAGAGGTGTGTTCCAGTTACCTCCAAAACCTTACCATACTCGAAATTGACATTGAAAACTGTACCCTACTTTGGAAGACTATGTTAATGTCAAGGAAAGCAATAACGAACTCATACAAAATGATAGGGGAAATCAAATTCCAGAAAGACCTTCTCTTCTCTAATTACTGGAGTAAATTAAAACCTGATATGGATGACCAGCAAATAGAAAAGGCAATCAACTTATCATTGAAAACTATTCCACTTAAAAAACTCTCTTACACGCAACTCATGATTAATAATAATGCTTATTGCACCCCAGCAATTCTTCACAAATTCAATGCAACTAAGTCCACATACTGTCCACACTGTAAAGACCAGATTGCAGACCTAATACATATATTCTGGAGTTATAAATGCGTTTTCAAGCTTTGGAATTCCCTTAAGTTACAACTGCAAAAAATGGGGTATCAAGCATCAACACTAACATGGGAATTTACTCTTATACACATCCTCCTGGGCAACATCTCAGGAAAAAAAGCTAACCCACTTATAATGATTTTCTTATTAATTAAGCTATATATAGCTCACAAATGGTTAGATCCTGTAAGTATCTCTTGGGAAGAATTCAAGAAATCTGCTATTAAACATCTACTATACACATAAAATAGTACTGGACAAGAGAAACAAAAATATGAAAGCCCGAGCAATCTGGGAACAGTTCTATAACATATTATTAGCAAAAAGCACCAGGTACACCATATCTTATGAACTGGAAGCATTCCCACGAGTACACAACTTAACTATGGATGAAGTATCATTTTTGTATGTGCTGTTTTTAGACTAATGACATTAATTGGGAAAGCGTCTTTGTATATATTGTAATTAGTTATGTTGTATGACTTACATATTTCTACTTTATCCACAATGTATAACATGCAAATATGGTCATTTTGTAAATATGGAATGGTTATGGTTTTTGCAAATGTAAAACAAAAATAAAAATTATTGGAAAAAAAATACCTATAGCAAACCTATATGTGCATAAAGTGTCATGTCATGCATTAATATGCATTCACAGAGAATGTCAAAACAGGTACTGCAAATGACAGCCACTAATATCACAGTGCACTACACAATCCTTCCAAAGTCACTGTGCTGATTATCACAGGTGCACAGCTAACATACACATTGGAATCCTTACTTGTAATAAGGCCTGCCCTCATACATGCTGCAAATTACTACTAGACTGTAACACATGGCCAGGCAGTTGCCCAAATGGTGTACATATTCTTATATTTATACCCCATCTTACCCAAGGACACACCAAACATGTTGCCAAGTGCTCTGTTACTGATACTGTTAACTGACACACTTACCTTAAACACATGCCTTAATTGGAGTGGAAAGGGCAGCCTCACTCTGGCTCTGCCTCTACAACAAGGTTGACACAGCTCCAACAGCTTCTCCTGCAGCTTGTTGTCCTCAAATGTGTTCACACTCTCTACCTATGTCTATTGCCTGCAGCAGCAGCTACAGCCTGTAGCACACACATCTCTGTGTAAAGGTTTCTGCTACAGACCTATCCTCTGTGACAATGTAGTCTCCTCAGCCCAGTAATGTCCAGCACAACATATCTAGAAAGGGGCCCTAATCTACATGAAACCCTTATATATTGTACAGTAGTTGCATGTCATTGGCTGATATAGTGCAACTCAGCTGTGTTGGCTGCAATTAGCATTTCAGACCCACAGGTTGATTTAGGGGCAATCACCTGCTGATAATAAGCATGTTTAAAAGGCAAGCAGCTGGCTCTGGGGAAGCATTTTGTATGAGACTTTCCTCACACAGAGCATGCCTTTGTGAAAACTTTACTATCACCACATATTAACAGAGGAGTACTGTACTCCATCAGGTATGTAACTGATTTTGTGCACAACAGGATACAGATGGGTGAATAGACTTACAAGGAATAGGGATTACAGCATTAAGCCTGACTTAGGCCTGTGATAATGACATGTCATTGATCTCCTGCTGTCTTACACCTATGCAGGATGTACAATGCATCAAGGGTGCATTGTCATTTGTCATTGTGGCACACTGATCTCGTTGGACTGTCCCTTTATAGTGGTTGTAATAGCACACTTCTATTTGTGTGGCACTGTTCTTATGACATATTATCGGGAGGTTGCCCATAGGGGATGCACCACAGTAGACTCGAGTGTTGGGTGTATGATCATACAGCAGTATCTGTCATGCCACACATGGGAATACCAGACTATTGCCACTGTCTCAGTTGTATCCACACACTTAGTATGTTTGCACACTGTGGCATATGACATGTGTGAGCAAGCAATAGATAGTGCCAGCCATTTTGCCCTTGCTGTATCTTTACAGAGTGTACTTTCACATATGTGCTCATGTAATGTGTTCCCCTTTTGTTGTCTTTCAGGAATCGTGTACCTCAGATGCCATGCACCCTTTGATGCAGAAAATGAAATTATACTGGAAGGACTAAGGCAACATCATCACATGGGGATCACTCCAGTGGCTCTACTCGACAGAGGCACTAGGAACTAAGGTTGGTTGGCACAATTCCAGGGTAATCCTATGGGTTAGGCTTGTAAAGGCTCCCGGGCCATTAGCCTAGTACACACCTATGAACCTATGAGCATCCTACTGTCCAGGGGGAGGCAAAACAGGGAACAGTGGGCTGCATTGTGGGCAGACCTTGTTCATGATGTGAATGGCATGGGCCATCAGAGCAGGACATATGAGCAAGTTTGACACCACGCAACAGACATGGTCATTGCTGCACAACAAAGAGCAGCAGATGTAGCCAGGGATTGTGCCTTCTAAGGTGGAGGACCTGCAGTGAAACAACCACTCTTGGCCACCGAGGAATTCCTGGCAAACCTAGGTACACACAACAGCTCCCAAGCATCCATCACACCATATATCGTGGAGGTGGGTGTGACAGTTCCCACAGCAAAGGAGCATGCAGGTAGGCTTACTGTTATCAGCATTGTAATATTGTAGCAGTCAGTGTGTCAGGCTGTATGTACTTTTACATGGGTGTCATGTCTTTGCTCTGTGGAGGGAGAGTTTAACCTCAGTTGTACTCTCATACTCAGAATGTGACCACTACAACAAGTAACACAGTAGCTACTGTAAATGTGAGAGACATGGACATATTACCTTGTTGTGCTGCAACATGCATTGGTACTGACATTACCTCACCCTCAACTTTTCGCAGGTCTGTCAGGTATTGGCCAAGGCCATGGTCCTGCTCCTGGTAAGCATGACACTGTTTTGTTAAGGAACATTTATATTCTATTAAAGTTAAGGGCCAGAATAATGTCGTATTTAAACATGCTTCCATGTGTGAACAGAGTAGAATGTTTTTTTTTTCCAATCCGGAACAGGTACCTAAGGATCTTAGAGGGGGTAATCACAGGAGTGTAGTTGAACAAAATGAAACACTTTGGCAGTGACAGTTAAGAGCAGATAAGCCTTCTAGTTTAAATGAGGCAATTACTCTAAAATGCCCTTTAAAACACAAAAAGTTGAAAGGAAAATAAATTAGGCAGTGAAATGTGTATTTCAATATATTTGTTAAGATAGGTGTACTGGGTTTTTATGTGTTGTTTTATCAAGTATAGTTTCATATTGATTAATTAAAAGGTAAATTTTGTGGATCAAGTTTTACTTGATTTATAGGTTCATAGGTAGGTACTAGGCTATTGGCCCTGGGGCCTACATAAGCCTAGCCAAATGGTACCCTGGCTTTCACCACCCAAGAAAATTATTTTACTGTGCCCCTGTCAAGCAGAGCCACAAAAGTGATCCCCAGGGTGAATTTCCTATCTCCCATCTAGTCATCAAAATTTTTCTTGAGTTCTAATGAGGAGCTTTGATATAGATAGGTAGTTTGTTCCAGAGTATGGGAAGTCTCTGGGAAAGGAATCTATCCATCCAGCATGTTCTGTTTATTGTGGTGACAAGGTTTAGATCCCTAGAGTGTGTAGCTCAGAGGGACTGGGATTTCTTTAAGTGGAGCATGCCCAATAGCTCTGGGTTGGACATAGCTTTGCATGTTAGGCAGAGATCACCTCTGAGTAGGCGATATATGATGGAGTAATGCTGGAGTTTTTTGAGACTGTCTGCATAGGGCATCTGTTTGAGACCAGTAATCCTCTTTGTGAGGTATTTCTGTGGCCTTTCCAGTTGTTGTAGATGTCTTCTGAGGTACATACCAAAAGGGGCACTGTACTCTATAATGGGTCTAATGAGTGACAAGTAGAGGGGAACAATGACCTCTTTTTTCCCAGATGAGAAACCTTTTGTGATATGGTGTGCCACATAGAAGGATTTCCTGACTGCTGTGGCAATGTGATTATCAAAGGAGAGACTACTGTCCACCTGTGTCCCAAGGTGTCTTATCACACTTTCAGTGTTAAGTAGACTACCGCCTATGTGGTAGTTCATGGGTACAGAGTTTTTACCAAAAGGGATCACAATGCACTTTTTGGCATTGAGCTTGAGGCCATGGCTTTGACAGCAGGCATATGTCTCAGTGAGGCCCTTTTGTAGGATGTCCACATCGTTAGGAGTTTTGCTTATGACTCCTAGTTTGCAGTCATCTGCGAACTTCATTAGGCAAAGACCTCCTGTGTTAGCCTGTACTTCAGAGAAGTAGAAACCAAACAGGAAAGGACCCAGGACTGAACCCTCTGGTACTCCACTTGTCACTGGTCTGATGTTGGGTTTTGTCAGTGAGCCAGTTGGCAACCCATCTTGTGACATAGGGATTTATACCTAGTTTAGTGAGTTTATCTGTAATTCCAGAGTGGGGGATGGTGTCGAAAGCCTTGGCGAGATCTAGATAGGCTGTGTGAACGACCTTACCCTCATCTACAGCTTTGGTGACTGCTTCAAAGAAGTCTATCAGGTTTAGGAGACATGATCCGCCTTTTACAAACCCGAACTGGGTGAGGTCCAGAGTTTGGAGATTACCAATGTCATTGTTTATAAGTTCTATGATGATACGTCCCATAGCCTTGCAGACCAGGCTCGTCAGGCTAATGGGGTGGTAGTTCCCTGGGTCTGTGGTGGCTCCCCCCTTGTGGAGTGGGATAACCTTCACTGTGTGCCATTCAGTGGGCACAAAGCCTGAGGTGAGGCTATGACTGAACATGGTACTTAGGTGGGGTGCCAGTTCGTTCTGTAGTTCATGTAGAATGCAGCCTGGGATGTTGTCAGGTCCTATGGATGCTGTGTTCTTGGCTTTGGAGAGTGCTCTTTTTACCTGTGCAGCCATGTTTACAGGAACTTTGCATTCTTCTGGTATAGAGATGGGCCCTTTAGAGGATGAGACGGGGATAAAGTTAGCACTGAACCTATCTGCCAGGATGTTGGCAGTATCAGTTGGTCCTGTATATTTAGTGCCATTGTGCTGTAACTCAGAGCAGATCTGAGTGTTGCCATTGAGATTCTTGACATAGCTATAGAATGCTTTGTGGCTGTCTTTAGAATCAGTGGCAATTTTGTTTTCGTAACTAGCTTTGGAGGATTTTATGAGGGATCTCAGCTTCTTACTGAGGCTGACCAGGGAGTTCCTCCAATCATGGGATTTTACACTTTTTTAAAGCAGTTTCTTTCTTCTGTTGTAGAGTTTGTTTATGGCAGAGGACCACCAGATTGCTTTCCTTTTTTTGGAGGATAGCATATTGGTTCTGTTAGGGATTGCACGATCCATGCACTTGTGTAAGTGCTTATAAAGTGCAATTTGTGTAGGATTCAGCAGTCGTACCTCTATTGTCTGTCAGCGTGGGTGTCGTGACGTTTGCCATTTCTGTCTTAAGAAGAGTGAAGTTGGCTTTGGAGAAAATTTTTACGGTGGTTTCCCTAATGGGGCGGATGTGGATGTCTAGGGTGATTAGCTTGTGGTCGGATCTGACCAACAAGGAATTGACCTCTGGTGTGGAAAACTGGTTGCCCATGTTGGTAATGACCAGGTCTAGGATATTGCTGCCCCTGATGGGGGTGTGGATAAGTTGATCCAAGGCATTGGAATTTATGAATTCCAGAAAACGTTGAGCACAAGAGTTGGTACATGAGTAGTTTTCCCAGTTAATGGTGGGGTAGTTGAAATCGCCCATTATTAGGGTGTTAGGTTGTACCCTAACATTTTCCAGTGTATCAAGAAATGAGGAGTGGGAATCCTGGGGCATGGTGGGGGATCTGTAGCAAGCTACAATTTGGATTGTGGTCTTGTCCAGAGTTAGTTGCACTTGGTTAATCTCGGATGCATTATGCTGAGCAACTAGCCTGGAGGTGTGGATATCCTTAATGAATATGGATACGCCTCCGCCTTTAGTGTTTCAATCCAGGTTAGGTGGCCGAAAGGCGTGGTATGAATTATAGCTTGGTAATGCAGGGGTGCTCTCTGGAACCTTGAACCATGTCTCTGTCACTGCACAGATGTCAATGTTCTCCATTTTAAGGAGTGCCTTGAGTGAGTGCATTTTGAGGTTTAGACTTTTAGCATTGAGTAGCATTACCCTCAGATTTTGATTGCTTGTACCTGTTATGGTGGTGAATTTGTCATTTGAACCTTTCCTAAAAAAGGCACTATAGGGTTGGCAAGAGCCTTAGCCAGTATCCGGAATCCCAAGGGTGACAGGTGCAGGCCATCTCTGGCAAAACATCATGGTTTGTTGATCATGTCATCCCAGGCAGATACTGGATCCCCTTAGAATGACACCAGAAGCTTACCCAATTGTTGAAGTCAATCATTTTGTCCTTGTACTGTGGTATCATTCTGGGTGATGGCAGGATGCTACTCAGGACCAGGGTCATACCTGCCTGGGCTACAAGATCGGGCAGCACCTCCATGTCTCTTTTCATGTAGTCCAGGGAGGTATGTCTTAGGTCACTTACACCAACATGGACAATGACAGAGTCATATTTGTACTTGTTGTGGAGTGACCTGAGTGCGTGCATTATGTGGCAGATCCTGGCACCTGACAGGCAGCTGACAGTAACTTTCTGCTTGTTTAGCCTGGTAAATGGAACATCAGTGTGTCTGACTATAGAGTAACCTATGACTAGAGTGTTGGGTACGTTGTTATGCCTTATGGACTGTGGTTGAGTGGCACACTGAGTTTGTGGGCTGTGTGTCATTTGGGTTGTGTTGGGGGGGTGGAGGTTGCTTGCGTTTCTGCTTTGGAGGTCCCTGTTGCTTGGGTAGATTTTTATTGAGAGCCTCCATGACTGTAGGTGTGTGTTTTGTGTTTCTATGTGTGTCTTTTGGTGATGTAGGTTTTGAGGGACTATGTGATGAGTGTGGTGTGGTGCATGTGTTTACCTTCTCCTCTTGACTCTCTAGTCCAGTCTTGGGTGAAGATAGCTTTGCTTCCAGTTTGGCTATATAAGTGCATCTCTCACAGGTTGTAGTGTTGAGTGGTAGGAGGAGAGGGTTGTCTGTGTACATGAGCCAATTGCTGCATTGCCCCAAGATGCCGAGATTCATCAGGTAGACAGGAGAAAACACCGGGAGCTGACCCTTAGACATGCCTGGATAGGTACTTATTTATTAAGTACTAAAAACTGTTTTCCTCTAGACAAGTGAGGAAAGTTGAGTGCTGTAGTAATGTGTAGCTTATTTAGTGCTTACAATGAGCTTTGAACAAGTGCTGAGCTCAAAGAAAAAGACTTGAGTGCTGAAACTAAAAAAAACTGACTAGTTCTAAGAAACAAATTTACTTGAAGTGATTGTTCTAAAGGTCGGGAGTTGAGGATGTATTTTGTTCTGAGGAAGTCTTTTTTGAATGAAAGCATAGAAGAACAATGTTTAACTGTGAATCCAGTTGTGGGTCTTGGTTACTATGAGTATTGGTGGATTTTTCATACACAATAGGGCATATATTCATGTACCACTTTTGTCTTTCTTATCACAGGTGACGGGGGGGGGGTTGGTGACTGTCCCCTACACATAGCCAGAAAGCTGGCTAGGTCCCACACAGGCTGATTGACAGGGGTGCTTTTAGGAGGCCTACTGTCCATCCACCACCTGTTGCAGGTGTCACATCTTGGGTCACTCAGCGCATGTTTTGGGCCATCTTGGAGGCACAGACATGTTCTGAATGGAACACCAGATGTATGCTTAGGGTTATAGATGCTGCACAGTCTGACATCTGTGACTGCCTTCACCGCTTTGGGGACACCCTAGATCGGTTGACTGTAGTGGCAGAAGGTGGGCTGAAACTGTGTCTGTCTTGGACTGCACATTGTGCTGGAACATGTGGTTGGAGTTGAGTGTTGGACTTGTGGATGTAGGTCAGCAACCCTATCTGCTGAGAGTACATGTGGCCATGCACTGTCATGTTCCCATAGTGGCAGTACATCCAGTGCTACAGAGGGGAGTGTGCTGTCCACACCATGAATGTGGCATGCCATGGGCTTGTGGTCCTGGGCATTCCCGTGGGGGACATGATCCCAGTAGACAGCAGTCACCATCAGGTACTAGCAGCACTTCTGATCTTGGGCATGGAGGTACCAGTGCAACTCCTGGCAGAGACAGTTCCCGTGTTCAGGGCCAGAGATGGTAAACTCTTGACTCTACCATGTACGGTCCAAAGCTGTCCAACACACACACATGTAGGGCTAAAACTGAGCTTGACTGTGTACATGCATACACTCACACACCACTGTCAAATGCAGGTCATCTACAGACACACACGGCACCTTTCCATGGTCCATCTTACCTGCTTCCCTTCCTGACTAATGCACATGCTGTTAACCTTTTGGGTCAGTCTAGGCCTCATGCGCCCCCATACAACTCCCTGTGCAAGTGATGATGCCTGTGCCACATCCCTGCCATCCTTGCCATCGATGCAAGGAAATGAAGCTTTGTGTCTGATGCACAGCGTGACTATATCAGTTATCATGTACCTGTGGAGTGCAGTGTTGTTATGCCATGCCACATGTAGTGGTTAACGACAGATACTGTATGCTGGCATTTATCATGAGTGCGCCACATACTTTTGTGTATGTTCTGTTGTATGATGGGTAATGGCTGTATAGTTACACAATGAAAGGTGTGCCATGGACCTATTCATGTTTCTGTTTCAGGAATCTGTTGGGATAACCTGTGGATACACAGCGGCAATAAAGCAGCACAGGATGGCATGTCAGCACAGCACAGTACAAATATGTCTTCAGCAATGTACAGAACTATAAGTGCGTGGCTCCACATGTTCATATGTGAATAACAGGATAACAAGGACAATGGTGGCATTCAGCATACTCATGCATCCCTAATCTGTGAAAAGTCTGCTACCCTTGATAAGTGTGACCAGAGTTTTGGGAACACCCACATCTACAAGCTGTCCTGATGGAGATGACCCATCTACAAATATCCTGTTTCCAGTACAGACATTTGTCCAACACCAATTATGATTGGCATGTTCTGCATCCCATTTTGTAACCTGCACATGCTGTGTCACAGCAGATGTGTGTTTCACATGAATAGAGGGCCTATTTCATGTAGGGTGCACTGTCTCTGTTGCATACCTGTCTCTCCAGCTTATACTGTGTATACCACAGTGATTTTGTAGGTGTGTAGAACAGGAGAGAAGTGTTAGTCCTGTCATGGACACACGGGAGGTATACAATGGGATCCGACACCTTCCTGTATGGAGCCATACACATCCCCTCCAAAGTATTTAGGAGTTAGACTATACATGTACGGTCTTGACACAGACTCCATAGGACAGTTTATCTACACTGTGTATTGGTGTACCATGAGACCTGTGTGGCTGCTACAGGTGTACACTATGCCTGTGTAGTGACATAGCAAGGGTGCCATTGCACACAATGATAGGTGTGATGACTGTCACAGTCAGTATAGCAGCGAAAGTCTGGGATGTACATCCCAAACCTGTCGGTATAGGTTGTACAACAGTGAATGCATCCCACATCTTACCAACGAGTGAGAGCCAAAGGCTACATTACTGTCTCTGCCCATAATCCCATGTGTAATGGCTCAACTGTGTGCGGTGTGCAGACACTATAGTAATTTGCCAGGGTGGATGATTTCCCACAGGATAGTATTGTGCAGTCATTGGCAGTTAGTCTTTGCCAGTGGCTCAGAGTACAACTGACTGTATCTTACGCCATACTGGATAACTGTTGGTTCTGTCTGGGATTCTGTGACAGCTCCCAATATGCAATCACCTGCTAATGTACTCAGTCATGGGGTCACTGACAGTGGTTGTGACTGCAGAGAGGGAATAGGTAGATGGGGTACACCAGTAATGGAGGATGGTGAACTACAGTGGTAACTGGTGTCATTGCGGTGTAGGTCTCTCAATGCTATATTCCCAGAGTATGACTGTCAGATGCTTGCCTATTCACAACCTGACATAACACTCTGAACATGATGTACACAGATTCCAGCAAGGCCTGCTGGCCTAATATTGTCATACACCTTGTCAGCCCATGGTTGGTGGAGTGAGACGGTTCTACTTTAAAAAGTCAACTTACCAAAATGTCTACTCCAATAACATTGAGCGCACAACAGTGATGATTTGCAACATAGAACTCATGGAATGGTGAGTTATGCCTCCAGGAAACAAACCACTTGGCCACCAATGATGAACTTTGTCGTATCCTCCACTATAGCGCGATTTCAGAGTTGTTATACTTAGGCAGGGGGGGGGTGTGAGGTGAAGCCCCCACATGGGGGGGTGAGGTGAAGCCCCCCACTCTGGTGGGTGTTATTTATGTATAATTTTATTTTTTCTAATACGGTAGGTTTAATTTAATAATTATGTTATTTTCCAGGAAACCAGCTACTTGGCCACCACTGAGGAAAATAACATAATTGTTAAATTAAAGAATCATGTTAGAAAAAATAAAATACATAAACAAAACCCACCAGAGTGGGCCCCCACACACCCCCTACCTAAATATAACAACTCTGAGACTGAACTATAGTGGAGGACATGGCAAAATCAGTGGTGGCCAAGTGGTTCATTTCCTGGAGGCAAAATTCGCCGTTCTGAGAATTTGATGTTGGAAATTGTCGCTGTTGTGGTCTCAATGTTATTGGAGTCAACATTCTGGTAAGTCAACTTTTTAAAGTAGAACCAGTGAGACATATGTCCGACATCCACTGCATAGTGTAACAGTCTGGGCTCCTACGGTTACAGTTGGTAGGCATGATCTGGTCTTGTGCAAAAGTAACAATCTTTGATACAGTGTCAGTAGGTGTATGACAGTGTAATTGCTCGTATCCATGCTAGCTCCTATCATGGCATTTTGGTTGACATAACTCAGAGATCTGGGGACACTGCTTGGTGCTACATGCTAGTTATTCTCACTGTAAGTAAGTATTGCAATTGCTTCTAGCATGTTGGAACAAGAGAGTCATGCAAGGTGTATGTACACAGTACAGCAAACATGTTAGGGAAGTGTAATATGTACACACTGTGTCTCGCATAGACGTGCTGCGGCTCACTTGCCCAAAGTGTGGTCCAGGCCCTTACCTACAGTGCCCTCCAGCAGTGCTGTGACATCCCCACATGGGAAATCAACTTAGTGTATCATGTGTTTAACAATATGGGTGACCAGTACAGCCCCCTACCCAATGTGAGGGCCTCCCTGGTGTGATTTGGCCACAGATCATTCTCCTTAGACCTACCGGCATGTACCCCCCTTGCAGACAATACAGGCATATATGTAAAGACAGCCATTTATTACCTCCTGTGGGATGATTGACATAGATTGACTGCATCTCCACCTTCAGATGGGACAGACAGGTATGCAGAGCTCTACATCCATGCATTATGTCAGCAGCATTACAACTGCATGAACTCAGCTGTATGTGACAGGAAGGACACAGGTTTGTCATGACTGAGCAAACCTGACTGGCGGACAACTGCCATTAGCAGGCTGTACTATAACAGGTGGACAGTGCTGTGTGACAGTTGGGGTGAGTGTGCCCCCCTCATATGGAGGCACTACCTCCTCAGCTAAAAGAAGCACATAGTGTTGTTGTGATGTGTAGACATGGTAAGTGACAAAAGTAGCCACCTACACAAAACAGAACCACAATTCAGTGTAGTTATATGTATGACCTCAAAGGACAGGCTCAAATTGTCGGTGATCTCATACAACATGATGCCACATATGATGGGTCTGTACACATACCTAACCTGTACACCCACACTGTTTGTGTCAACTACACCCTTGTCCCCACCACATGTGACACATGACATTCCTACAACCTGTCCCATAACTTCAATATTTGCACAGCAGTTTGTAACTGGCCTCTCGTTGGAAGATACACAACATCCATTGCACATGCTAACATTCCAGGCTGCATCCCACATGCGATCTGACAAGGATAACTAACACCATTGGGAAACCCTTGCAATCATACCAACACTACTGGCTGCACACCCACTGAGTAGACAGTGGCAACTGTTACACCCTTGCACAGAAGTGGTGCATCCACTGACCAATATAACTATACACCTCTTTGTCTGAGTATCAGTATCTGTATGCCCATAGGGACGATCATCATGGAGCTGATCAGCATACATATACGTGTTCTACACACAGTTAACCTTACACCGTTTGGATGTGTGACAGGGGAAGCATGACTGTTACACATGGTGGACATTTCTGAGGCAGTCACCATGGACCTGGGTGAGGTACATTAGGGCATACAACCCCCTAGACTGAGCCAAGCCATCTAACTATATCCCCAGTTCAGGCAACATTTACAAAGCACCCACTTAGGCATCCATGATACTGTCATTGTAGGGGTCACTAAGTGTCCCATTGCTGGCAGACATATGCAACATAGGGACGTTCACCTCCAATAGCTGATCTGTAAGCAGCAGTGCTCAACAGGGCACAGTCCTGGGTCCTCTACCGCTTAAATCCATTCAATTACAATACATGTGACTACTGACTGTGTGTGGCTAACAATGTTGGCTGATGCCTGCCAATTGTGAGCACTCACAGATTCCTTGTGATATGTCACTATCCTGCAAGAGGGTATTGTGAACACATGCTTGTTGACATACTAATGGCCATAAACCCCATGCAAATATATATGTAGTATTATTTCCACCAGTTAGATCTGTGTACCTGGTAAGTAGCAACATGTGAATGAACTGGGCACACAGACCTGGCCACACAGGTTTACACCTAATGTGCCTCAGATCACCATGTCTCTACAGTGGTATGGCAAGAATCATATGGCATAGCTAAGGCCACATTCACCTGTAAGTGACATATTCATAACCTCCAAGTACTCTTCCCTCAGTATGCCAATATCTGAGTGCAATGACTATTTGGTGATGTACCATGCTATGCAGTACTGGCAATTGCACACAACAGTATGGTCCCTCACAAGGACATTTCATTTCTGTGTATCTGTTCAATGGGACTTGTCTGCAATGAGTGTCATTGTCACTTGTGGCATATAGAGTACACAGAGGTGATCTGTGCCTTGTATATGGAGCAATGTGTGACCCTGCTTGATTGCATATGCTGTCTATCTGTAGGAGGCATAGTAGGTGGATAACTCACTGTAAGGACATTAACCTCATATGTAATGTTAGTACCACATGCTTGTGGAAGATGTTTGTCTAGCAGACTTAAACACACCCTTGATCAGAACCCTGCCTAATGGCACACAGAGCACCTCAGTACACCTCAGCACATATCATCTGTATGGTTGGCTGGGTGACATTTATCTCAACACAGGGCATCTGCCTGTGTCTCTCTTGGACTGGGGCAGTATGTACTGATTCTGTCACTGTGGGTATAAAGATGTCTACGATTCTGATGGCTGTATGGCCATTATGCTAGTGAAGTTCAAACATCCTACGGTTCCATAATATCATGTAAAATACTCTAAAAGACTCACACACCAACATGGCTACATTGAGGCTAGCACCCCTTCCAATCACTGTGTACAGGACATGCCAAGGCACACACCTAGTGCAAGTTTTGTAATGGTACACACTACAGATCACAGTCCATGATGCCTGCAACACACAGCATGTGTGCTAGTACTATCAGTACAGGACATTTTATGCTTGATGACAGCAGGCCTTGCTGTGGTCTGTCCTTTGGGGGGGGGACCCACATCACACACTATAAATAAAATACTGCAAAACCCTACCTATTTCTGAGTTACTAAGTTGATCATATTTATGCCATCTGAACATACACACACACCAAGTAGCCTGGAGTGAGATTAGGACCCCTACCTATATAGTCTTACACATTATGGATCACAGTATATATCACATGCACCATGGCTTAAGTCTAATATTACACTGTCAGCTGGTAGTGTTAAGGTGGATGACATCATCAGCCCTTGCAAAAGAGGGCAGTTTGGAAGCCAGCAGCAAGTTACAGGGCCAAAAAGGGCATAACCATTGCAGGTGGATAGCCCATGAGGGCATGACAGTTGTTTTGGAGGGGTGTACACACACATGCACCAAGTAGCCTGGAGTGAGATTAGAACCCCTACCTATCTAGACTTACACACTATAGATCACAATATTTATTGCACTCACCATGGCTTAAGTCTGATACTACACTGTCAGCTGGTAGTCTTAATGTGGATGACATCATCAGGCCTTGTAGAAGAAGCCAGTTTGGAAGCCAGCAGCAAGTTACAGAGCCACAAAGTGCATAACTATTGCAGGTGGATAGCCTATGAGTGCATGGCAGTTGTTCTGCATGGATATATATGTACACACAAACACACACACACACACACACACACACACACACACACACACACACACACACACACACACACACATGCACACCATGTAGCCTGGCGTGAGATTAGAAACCCTACCTAACTAGTCTTATTTACTATAGATGACAGTACTTATCGAACGCACTACAGGTTGAGTCCATTGTATATGTGATTGCAGACACAGTACTTGTGCATTACACAAACTAGGCTTGTACTGAATAACATCAGTGGCCTGCAGAGTGATATTACTTCTAGCTATTTGTGTACAGTTACCAGTATGGCCATATGTGGCTGCTTACTGTTAGATAAGCAAACCTGTGTGAGCAGGAACAATGTGCCTTGTCCATGCGTGCATTGAAAACATTGTACATTACACCACCTGATCACCTGCGTCTCTCTACATGGTGACATCCATCAGGCACAGGGGTCTGTAGGTAAGTGGATTATGTACTCTTGCGCCCTTAGTTTGGATTCTTTGAGTAACGGTATGGATGTGTGATAGTGCAGATTTACTCACCATTATTGGTATGTAGGACAATACAGATATCCACACACACATATGTATGTAATTAACAGGGATGTATATATAAATGCAGCTGTGTGTGTGAATAATATGTATATGGGTTATGTAGATATATGAGTAGAGTCTATGTATCATTGTGATATATATAGCTATATATGTCGGTATATATCTTTTTGACACTACATAGCAATAGATATACTATTTATGTGACAGAGAGAAAGTGCAGACGGTTATATATACGTATATGTATGTATGTATAGACATATCTATACATAACATGTAATTCTGATGACAGGGCAACAGAACTGCTCTCATTTTATCTAAAGGGCAACAGAACTGCACTCATTTTAACTAAGTGTTTCGGCATGCCCATTGGGACTGTCAGTACTTATAAAGTGGCTCCAGGCCACACCTGCCTGTACTCCATCCCAGGAGTTTATGTGTTACAGAACATACCTCTCAACTGTCCAGAGTTTCACAGAATGTCCAGAGTTTTGGCTCATAATTTTGGTCTGTTCCTCTAAAATTTGTCATTTTCTGGCAAATTACTTGGATCAACTGAGGACTGGAGTCACTTAATAATGACATACATTTGTGGTTCTGACTTCAAATCCTTCAGGAAAATGTCTGTTGAAACAAGCACTGTTATTCTAGCAACTTTTTTAAGTTTATGAGAGCATTATTTAAAATATGCCCATATTTGTGGGCCATTGTCCCCTCATTTTGTCAATCTTTCTCTAAATTTTTTGCACTAAGTTGTTGAGAGGTATGTTACAGACATTGACATCTGTCCCTGTTTCTGCAGTACTGCACTTCACTCAAAATGTCCACTGCATTCTCTAGCTGTCTGCTGTACTTAATATGTGACTGACGTTCATAATGTTACACCACACACAGAATGACATTATATGAAAACACCAACATAATAATAATACCTCACATGCAAAAGATGTGAATACTTCCAGATTAGAACCATCAACACCATTACCCATGCTAACTTCCCTAATCCACTGATCCACACAGGCTGTCAGACAGAGAGGAGTCCTTCATCACACATTCAACAACATAAATATGTTTGTTGTTATTTCTGCTTTACATGGGACATACAATGTGTGTTAGAGTACTATGTTACAGCCCTGAGATTGCCTGGTCTGCTGATATACCATTGCTGACTTACTGTTAAAGGAGTTATATGGGAACACTGCTGGGGTAGACAGTATTCCAAATATCATGTGACCTCACTGTTTAACATCTCCCTTGACTGATGTAGTGAACATTCCAACCATGAGGCCTAGTGATTATTAGGAGACACACACTATATGACTGGGTATTTGTAGTCCCATGTGGATGTTACAGCTGTCCCAATAGCCCACTATATTTCCTTGCATAAATGCAGCAGATCCATACATACAATACATTATTATAGTAATCCTTACAAGTGGTGTGTAGGTTAGAGACTTACCTTGTGAATACAGCAGGTGACAAAACTGTAGTTCATGGCTGACTCTGTTTGATGCAAGCAGTACACAGCCAATACTTGGATAGGTGCAGGTTGTGTGGGTTGCCTGGCATCAACAGTTTTACTATATGTATATGAGTAGGAGTAAAATGTCAGTCACTAGGGCCCTAGGTTGTCAGTGAATGAGATAGGTATTGTCTCTTAGCCAAAGCCAGGGCATATTGGGCACGCCTATATTTGTTTAGAGGGACATCATCAGGGGGTTCCTCCACCAAGTCCTCCTGTGAGTGTGGCTGTGGTGATCTAGGCACTGGTGAGGGGCTGTGTATACCTTCTCTTTGCTGATCCTGTTACAGCTCTTTCACCGGGATCATATCGTGTAATATGGTACATACTGTGAATATCTGTGGATATGTGGCTGGAGTGTACTGCAGGGCTTGACCAGATATATTGAGGCACCAGAACTATGACTTCAGAAGCCCAAACACATGCTCTGTGATGTTCCCAGTTTGTGCATGTTTCTCATTATGGCGTTCTTCAGTGGGTGTGTGTGCATTTCCGATGGGTGTCATCATCCATAGTATCAATTCATAGCCAGCATCCCCCAGTAAATGGCCATGTGGGATGTACCCCCTAGCAAACATTTGGTACAGCTGTGATGCATGCCAGAGATGAGAGTCATGATAACTGACAGGGCTGCCAGCACACACATTCATGATAATGCCCTGGGCATTGCACACAACTTAGCAGTTGATGGAGTGGTACCCCTTGTGGTTGATGTAGATTCTGCCCTCACTGGGTGGTAACTTGATGTGCACATGAGTGCAATCTATGGCACACAGTGCCTCATGGTAGTGTGCTACATGGTAGAAGTGTTGCATATTGTTGGCCCTCACATCAGGGGTGAGGGGAAAAGAAATGTGCTCACTGGCATGTGGTAGCATGGCATCCAGGAACTGGTGGAGTACCCTGGCTGCTGATGCCTGTGAGGCCCCATAATGTCCCCAGTTGGTCTTTGGAAAGTACCTGTAGTTAATATCCTAAGGGCTACACATACCTTTGTTGGCTGTGGGTCTGAGTTGAGGGTGGCAGAGCTCAGTGAATTCTTGTAGTATATCCCTGTCCACCCTGTAGCAGTCTACAATCTCCAGCTCATGTAACCCCTGGAAGGTTACCCTGGGCCTGAAAACTCTTCTCCTTCTCTGTCTAGGTCTATTGTCAGCAGCAGCCGCAGCACTGACTTCAGCATCTAGCACATACAGATGTAGCAGACCTACAGCAGCCCCTGGCATTCTTTCAGTTAAAATTCCCAAGTCTGTACCCCAATGGTGCAGAGTTGTTGTTGTGTCTTTAGGCTTATCCCGGTTAGGGGTCGCCACAGCGGAACTCCGGTCCGCTAATGTTTGGAAGTGGATTTTTACGTGCCAAGTTACCAGCCCTGACGCACAACCTTCAACGAAGGCACGCCCATTCACATACACCTCCACACAGAAGACGCTCTAGATGAGAATGGAACGGGACAACATCTTGCTGTGAGGCGACCATGCTACTGCAGCACCACTACTGCGGGTTATGGGGGAAAAAATCAGATTGTAGTGTGTATGCATACTCTATAGTGCTGACTCTGTGATTGTCTACCTATGATGCATTGCGCTGTCTAGTATATTGCTAACATCATTTAATGGTCCTAGTTTAAGTTAAACAGGGAGAAAAACTAATTAATATGTTGTTGCCTTTTAGATACACTCAGCACTGCGCCATGCCATGCAAACACACACTCCATAGGTAAACAAAGCTTAGCACTTGGTACACACACACCCAGATTTCCATGCTCAGCATAGTGGTGTGGCGCGCAAACACAGTAAAACACGATTGCCATAAGTAAACAAAGTTTAGAAGTTAGTGCACACACTCCCTGAAAACAAACTCTCAGCACTGTGGCTCACCATGGAAACAGGCTAAGCTAAAATAAGTTTAGAAGTTACTGGACATACTGTCCCCTGATGTCAGCTAGCTTCTCTGTAAACACCAACATAGTTCTCTGCCTACACAGAGGGGATATGCAGACACGATTACCCCTTTTTGCTATTCAGTAACTCCACCTCATTTGCATAGGGATCCATGCTCACAGCCTGGAAACTACACACTTCAAAGCCCTACCACGTTAGTAACAGCACCAATGCACCATTGCAGATACTTCACACAGAGTCCTGTAATACATTTCTGTCACATAATATTAATTTTATTTTTTATTTTTTTTTTTATAAAGCATGTTTGCACACTGCGGCAACATTCAAACATGCCCAGATTATTAAAAAAATTAATTTAATTTAACTTATTTCCTTTAATATTTCTAACACACAGAGGGTAGTTTCACTCATATCTGTACATGGTATGCCATTTCTGTCCATCTATCTACATTTTTACAGTCCCTTTTGTCTGTCTACATTCCTATACAAGGAATTTTTCCGTGTACACTACAGACACTTACACAGGGTCTGTGGAGCTACCTATCTGCTTGCTGGATCACTCTACCTGCCTCATTTGCATGAGATTCACCTGCTTATGAGGTGATTTGCATACCATGGAAGTTTCCATGTTGACGAGGGTGCACAGCAGTGCTTACTAAATCTAAAAATTTTCATGCCCGTGTTACCAGTGCGGCGCAATGCCTACATGGAAAAAAAACATATAGACTTTATTAAATTCCCCCCATAGTGTTTGGCTGGCTTGTTTAGCTCAGAAACATAAACATTTATAATTACTATAGTATCCTTGCCTTTGTAAAGAACAAATTGGAAATAAAAGGAAAGTTGTTTCTGGGTTCACTACAAGTTCTGTCTAATTAATGCTGTTTTCTTTCTACTCTTTATGAAAATTAAAACAATTAAGTACTTTCAAGGCTTCTTCTGTAGCAGTATATAAAACTGTTTACTATTCCACTCACAGTGAGGAATAAATCAAAATCAAGAATTCAAAATTTCAAGTTTTCTGCCAAGTTGCCTTGCAGTGAGAAAATTCTTGGTGGGTGCAGTTCGAAAAATTTTACTGTGAGAACTAATATCCATACCTCCAGATGTAAAAATTCTTGAAAACACATATTTTTTTATTTCTATTAATATGTCTCTCTCCTCTGTTGTCATGTAACATCTAGATGTTTGCCAGAATGCTCAGCTTGCAGTACAGACACTGGGAATGAGCTTCTGGCATCTATGGGATACTTAGTCAGACTGCCTTCTAGAAGGCTATGTGTCACATGATATACATGCTACTGGTGCTTTGGAGGATGATGTGTCACATGATATACATGCTACTGGTGCTTTGGAGGACTATGTGTCACATGATATACATGCTACTGGTGCTTTGGAGGACTATGTGTCACATGATATACATGCTACTGGTGCTTTGGAGAAGAGAAGAGCAATGACACTGTACTGTGTGTGATACTTGTGACAACCTGATTTGGTGTTGCCTGAGAAAGATGACGGCCCAAATGGGTCTGAGTACTTTCTTTTATTGTGAGTTGCTGAGGCATGGAGTGAGATAGATAGATTATGATTCTGAAACTGCTATTCTCTGGCAACAGTGAAAGGACAAGAAAATGCTGACCATAGTTTATACAATGGCAGTATTGCGATTAGTAGCATGTCCCATTCAACAATGCTGCACTTGATGTAAATTGCATATTCATTTCTTCTGTGGAGATAAGTGGAGGATTGTGTTTCAATGTGGTACAGAAATATATACATTCCTTGTAAGGAGCACTAGAATGGGCCACATAGTGTGTTTTTCATGCTATCTAAGACTGAGTGGTGATACACTGCCTATTAAAATAATTTAGTTTGAAGCAAATCCCTGAAATAGTAAGAAGGTGGTGGTACAAACACTAAATCAAAGAAGGAATGTGGGTACACTCAACTGAATGAAAAAAATTCTAAATTCTAGGCTACTGTTTCTTGCATAATAGTACAGTGGGTTTTTGAGTGCTATCTGCATGTGTCTGGCATGCTAAGCAATGCTATCATTTGTGTGTATGTCTGGCATATTCAAAGAAATTTTGTTGTCATTTAGGACCACACAAGTGCAGCCTAAATGAAATTACAAATGTCGGCTCAAGATAAATGCGGTGGAAATAATGAAGATGCAGCAGTATAAAAGAATAACATAAAAAAGAAAATAAGACGTATGACATGCAAGAGGTAGTTCACATTACGTAAACACATTCGATACCCATTATCCAGTGATAAATAATAAATAAATACCCAACACCAAGCCTCTACACTGTTAAGATATAGAATAAATAGAGACTAGTGAATAGCAGCTGTTTAGTTACCATATTGCACTTGTTATATTATATAATACTAATGCTGGTGGTAATTGCTCTGAGCAGCAGGATTAAATGAAAAAAAAAGAGACTTCAATGTATCAGGTATTATGGCTGATGTCTGTATTAATAAGTCTCACAGCTGTAGGATACAAACTGTTCCTGAATCTGGTAGTCCTACAGTTGAAACTGCGGTACCTCCTTCCAGACGCAAGTTGTTAGAACCAGTTGTGGGCCGGATGGGTCGAATCAGCAAGTATTTTATATGTTCTCTTTCTTGCTCTTGTAAAGAAAAGCTCCTGAATAGAAGGAAGATTTATACTCAAGATTTTCTCAGCCACCCTCACCACCCTCTGTAGTTTCTTCTTCTCAGCAGCTGTGCAGTTGCTGAACCATGCTATGAAGTTGCTAGTGAGGGTACTCTTGATAGCTCCCCTGTAAAAAGTGGTAAGAGCAGACAGTGGGAGTCTGGCCTTTTTGAGCTTTCTCAGGAGGTGAAGCCTCTGTTGAGCCTCCTTGACTGTATGGTTGGTGTTAGCCCAGGAGAGGTCATCAGAGATGTGAAGGCCCAGGAACTTGGTTGTTTTGACTTTTTCTACTATCTCCACTTTGATAGTGAGGGGTTGGTGAACTGTTGTCTTTCTCCTGAAGTCCATAATCATTTCTTTGGTCTTATTAACATTCAGGTCCAGATTGTTCCTGTCACACCAGGCAATCAAAGTGTTCACCTCATCCCTGTAGTTATGTTCATTCTCACCGCTAATGAGACCCATGACTGTAGTATCGTCAGCGAATTTTATAATATGGTTTGACTTATGTTTTGCAGTTTAGTCATGGGTGAGGATGGTGAAGATCAAGGGGATGAGCACACAATCTTGGGGAACACCAGTATTCAGGACTATGCATTGAGAGGTGTTATTTCCAGCGCATGTCCACTGGAGTCTACCAATCAGAAAGTCAAGAGTCCAGTTACATAGGTGCTTGTTTATCCCGAGTTTCACAAGCTTATCCACTAGTTGCATCAGTATTACAGTGTTGAATGCAGAACTGAAGTCGATGTACAGCATCTTCATGTAGTTGTTCCAGCCTTCTAGGTGTTTTAATGCATGGTGTAGTGTGACTGTTATAGCATCCGCAGTCTATCTATTTGCCTGGTATGCAAACTGGAGTGGATCGAAGGACTTATGCAGACCCGCAAATAGATGTTTCTTCACAATCTTCTCAAAGCACTTTATGACATTTGAGGTTAAGGCAACTGGCCTGAAGTCATTGAGGCAGATAGGGTTGGGTTTCTTCAGAAGTGCGACAATACTTGTTTCCTTGAAACATGAGGGAAATTTCTCCATAGCAAGGGATAAGTTGAAGATGTCTGTCAGTACCAGCCATAACTGATCAGCACACCCCTTCAACACCTTGCCAGGTATGTTGTCTGGTCCAGCAGTCTTCCTAAGATTCACCTTCTTAAGCTGAAGTCTCACCTCCTTGGAGTTTAAGGTGAGCACTGTCTCCTCTTTGTCAGTGTTTGTTTTAGAAAGTACGGTGGTGTTCTTCTCCTCAAATCTGACAATGAAGGATTTCAGTTCATTTAGGAATTCCAAGGTGTCATCACATTGGGGTGATTTGGACTTATAGTCTGTGAGCTGCTGTATCCCCTGCCATAGGTTTCTCATGTCCCTCATGTCTTGGAAGCAGATCTGAATTTTCCTTCCATACTCCCTCTTTGCCTCTTTGATGCCCTTTTTCAGATCTGACCTGGCCACCTTTAAACTTTCTTTGTCATTTGCCTTGAAGACTGTGCTTCTTTCCCTCAGTAGCTTGTAGACATTCCTGGTGAGGCAGGGCTTCTGATTAGCTCTTACAGTGATGGCTTTCATGGTAGTTACATCCTCCATGCATTTATTTATGTAGGCAAGAACTGATTCAGTATAGATGTCTATGTCTATGTCTAACTGAAGGTTGTACATAGCCGCTTCTTTGAAAATCTCCCAGCAGGTGGTATTGAAACAGTACTGAAGGCAATCCATGGAACCCTCTTGCCAGACTCTGATCTGTTTAGTTGTCATTTTTTCTCTGATCAAAGACATCTTATAGGTAGGCAGAAGCAGGATGGCAGAGTGATCATTGCTGCCTATGTTGGGGTTCTTCAAAGCTTTAAAGGCTTCTTTAATATTGCAGTAAGCATTGTCTAAGGTATTCTCCCCTCTGGTGAGGAAATCCACATACTGACAAAAATGGGGTAGCACCTCTTTAAGCTCAGCTCTGTTGAAATCACCCGCTATCATGTGTGCAAATTCCGTGTTTCTACTTTGTAGCTCAAAGATATTATTATGGAGTTTATTTTGAGCTTCAGTGGTGTTAGCACTTGGAGAGATGTACACTGCTGTGACATATATCCCACGGATTTCCCTTGGTACGTAGAACGGTCTGCATTTTAGTGTCAATATTTTCACATCTTTGGAGCAGTATGACTGAACCAGCTTACAGTTGTTGCATCATCTGTTATTAACATCGATGCATGCACCACCACTTTTAGCTTTACCACTCTGTGCTTTACATCTATCTGCTCTAAACAGAGTTAGCCCATCTAGGTTCACAGCATTGTCACTAATGTTACTATGCAGCCAAGTTTCAGAGAAAATGAACAAACAAGTGTCCCTCACATTATTTTTTGTGAGCTCCATTCTCAGATAGTTTTCCTTATTTTCCAATGAGCAGACATTTGCAAGTAATACTGAAGGTAATGCAGGTATATGGTTTACTCTGGTGTTATGGTTTGAATGCTGTCTGTGACTATGGCTATTTTGATGTGGTACTGAGGCTTGTCACAATGTAATAGCATTGCAGCTAAAAGCCAGTCTATATATTTGGCAGGCATGAATTAAAACATTGCTTGTGTAGGCTATCACACAAATACATACAAAGACATGAATTTATCCTTCAAAAGTAATGTCTGATTGTATATTAATCTAATATGTGAATAGTCTTGTTGGGAACCCTAAACTGAAGTTTACAGGGGATTACCCAAATTGTTAATCCCATCCTGTTGAAGGTATCAGATGTGAAGTCAGTGAGTAGGAACAACACTAAACCATGAAACAGGTAAGTGTGCAGTCAGGGTCAGTATCTAGGTTAAGCACTATTACAGATAACTTAGAGGAAGGGGGAGAGTCAGTGAATTGATACAGTCTATTATTTCCTCATTCACCACTAGAAAGGGTGATGAGAGACTTGAGGAAAGAGTAAAGGAACTGGGTCAGAACAACAGGGTAATACCCATGGATGATCAGAATCTGAGAAAAGGATAGACTGTAAGATTATAAGCTGCAGTGAAGCAGGAATTTCTTGAGGTCTTGACAATGGAGGGTTTGGCCATCTGATGCAGAACCTTACCAGAAAATTTAGAATTCTAGATTCTGATTCATTTATTTATTTGTTCATTCATTCTTTCATTAGATATTTGTTACCTGAGTAATTGAGTTGGTCCATTGGACCCTTTTCTGTCACAACCAAGCCATTTGACAGAGCCAATATGCAAATGTATATTGTGGAAAAAAATACAACTAAAACTATAAGCAGCATATGTATGACAATAACAAATACCTCAACAGATAACCAGGCTGCCTTCCAGAATCCTCAGAAACCCTGATGGAGACCTTCACTAGGTCACATGAATGCAATCATGTAATCATAAGAACACAATTATAACAATAAATAATTTTAAAGTATGTACAGTATGAGCACTATTTACATTGCATACATTGGATAACTCCAGTTAGACAAGGTTACAGCATTTTAGTAAATATTTATTTACATCTAAGGATGCTTATCCTGAATCTATAAATCCTCTGTGTAAGAAAGAGAAAGGGTAAAATAAAAAAACAAAGACAATGGTATGGAATGCTAGAAAAGTGGATTATCTTGTGCTGGGGAGATGATCAAGAATGAGTTATGAGACTGGAAGCAAATCATAAGATTAAACTAAAGCAAATCAAAGGATTAAACAAGATATGGGACTGAGTCAGAAATGAATATTCATGGCTGAGGGCAAGGGTGGGAGCAAGAGGAAAAAAGGCAAAAGAAAAAGGCCAACATGAGGGTAGCAATTAGGGAAAAATATGGGATCTCTAAAAGGTGAAAGGATGGATGGGGTTGGGGAGGAGGCACAGTACAAGGTCAATTCTCAGAAATCTGGCCAGTTTGTTGGCAGATCTAGTGCAAAAGTGCTAGAAGACTGGAGGACAGTAGTTGGTATACCTTTGCAGAAGAAGGAACAGAAAATTCCAGGGAAAGAGCTGAACAAAGGATTTAGAAAGACAGAACAGGTTGAAGGAAAGGTTTGCAGTTGAAGCTCAATACAAGCAAATGTAAGATACTGTACCTAGGTCACAACAAACCTGCTGCAAATTCTCATCTGAGAGGAGTGCAACTTAAGGCAAGAGAGTAGGAAAATGGTCTGGGGGTGCTGATCATACTTGGATTTCACCACTGAGAAGCGAATGAGGAGGCAGTAACAGCAGCAAAGAGAATGCAGGGATGTATCATCAGGGAGGTAGATTTCAGAAACAAAGAGGTGATGCTTACATTGTATAGGCCTTGGTCATTCCACACTTTGAGTATTGTGTGCAGTTTAGACTATGAATATGATTGGTTGCATGATTCATTAGTAAGGGACAGAGTTCTTTGTGGTATAAGAAAGGATTAAACAAAGGATATTTTATTTAGAAAAATAGATGTGAGCTTATTGAAAGCTGCATATTCGTGCAGTGCAAGTGAAACGAATATTACATGCATGGCTCCTAACAGAGACTATAACGAATATGATCAAGTCTAAGGTTAGATAAGGAAAAAGCCATCAGGCTACTGAAAAGAAATCTGAGGAAAGCTACCTGAAAGACATGCAAGATGGAGGGGAGAAATATAATAAAAGGCTAGAGTAGCTAGAGCTCCTCTCAATGAAGCCAGAAAACAGAAGGGGGAAAATTATATTGGTACTCAAGGTCATGTCAGGGAGATGTGAAGGGGTCACCCTGAACAGGAAGGACAGATGCAGAAGGATGGTGTACAGTCTACAGCTATTATTTACTCCACAGATCTCTGAAAGTACTTTTTCATTAGCATGGTTATGAACCATGGAATCAACAGCTAGAATGGGTAGTGGATAGGGACTCCATGGAGGCATTCAAGACGGCATGGGGCAAATGAAAAAAGGGAAAGGTTGGGATGGTGAGGAGGTAGCATGTTAAGGCACTTAAAAGGGCAGAACAGATAGGCCTATGGTTTCCTTCTGCACCTCAAGCAAATGCAGTGTAATACAATAAATGCTGCAGTTACTTAATTTTGAAAAGCATTTATTTTTAGTTTAACAGTTTTCCCAAAGTCAGCTATCTAAGACAGACCACTGAAGCTTTATGAGTGGGGGTGACTTGTTGGTCTGTCTGGATCTTCTGACATGTATCAGAGCAACAATCACTGTGTTTCTGGTTTGTGCCAGCTTCCTTAGGTAGAGTTTATCCTGTTGGTCAGGATCTGGCAAGAGTGGTGTGGCACAGTAAGGGAGGTGGAATATAGCATATGTTTAGTCTTTGTTGACACTTTATCATGAGGTGTGGTATTCTATGAAGTCAGGCAGTAAAGAAGACATCGTCCTATGCTATTAAAATGAAAAGTCAAAAGTGCAAGAGCCTGGTGGGCATTAGCTTTAAGAGTCAATGATAGGTGGCTATCAAAACAGCCAGTTGTCTAACTGAAATTTTTAATGCATTAAAAATCTTAAGTAGTTCTTCTCATGTAAGCTGTTCTTGGGTGACTAATAGGTCTAGGGAAAACCAGCGGTGTCATTTGTATACCACTGTCGAGAAATATTCAGTGGCTTTATTGTTGATGTTTGCGATTTATATTGAATTTGCTGGTTCATTGAAATGGATAGATTGTGAGCAATCTATTTTTCCTTTTTTGTATGTACAGTGTTCAGCTCTGATGTGTGTACTGTTATTGAACGGTGAGCATACATAATTTAAATCTGTTCATTCATCAGGTCATGTATTTTCTCAGGTACTATACTGCGATGTACTTACTGTGTATAGCATACAACCAAGCTCCATTGACTAAAAAATAGTATAACAAACTAAAATCATAAAATAAATAATACATTGTACTGATTTTGTGTTTACTCAACGTGGTAGAGCTTACTGTTTTATAAGTATAATTCTGTGAACCCACACTTTTAAATCCCATCTTGTATGCACAAAGCTACATTGCATTTATGTATTCTTTTTTAAGTGTTGGGGGAGGGGGTGATTAACTGATGATACCCAGTCATTTATTTCAGACATATATGTCTATAATGAGAAGTAAAAACACTTTTTAAGAAACAGTTAAAACCTTTCTTATAAAAAAGCTGAATATAAATATTGTATTTTATTAGGCATGTTTGTTTTGTCTAGCAAGCTTGAAACACTGTAGCCATGTGTTGTCTTCTTAGCAGAATTATCACTACTGAAAAGGTATGCTATCTAGGAACATACACTGCACAGTGCTGGTAAAGGTGGTGGGTGATGTAGGGGGAGTGGTTCACTTGGCCACAGAATACTTTCTGGAAGGTGATGGACTTTGCTGCACAAACTGGTGCACAGACCAAAAATCTTGGCTACACCTCTGGATGTCGAAGGCAGCAGATAAACAAGTATGGGTTGCTGATAATTCTAACTCTAAAGTTGCTATACTAAGGAGGTGTATAAATAAAGTCTGCAATGTTTGATTAAAAAGTTAAAAGAAGACATGCGTCCACAAGCTAAGATAACATACAGCACAAGGCAAACCACAAGGCAAGATCTGCTTAACCATTTAACCATAGCATTCTGGGACCGGATGCTGCACATGCACGTTTTTCTTACTTTACATATACGGAACAAATGAGAAATGTTTCAGCTATTCCCCTAGTTCATTTGGGTTGTTAATTCTGTGACAAATACTTTTCCTCTTTAATTTCTACCTCCAACATAACTCTTGATTGATCAATTCAACCCCCTACGGTATCTTTTTCTTCCCTTGTGCAACCACTAACATCTAGCTTCCTTATACTAACATCCTTTCACTCAGTGACAGTCGTTTGTATATATTGTATATAGTTAAATCAAATAGGCTCTAGGCGTACTGATTCACTTCCATACAGCTGTATAATAAATACTTGTCATTACATTTTGACACTTTTCTGTATGTTAATCTCCTAATCAATTCTTAATGAAGGTTAATATTTCTTTTTGTTATATAGGACTGATTGTACGTGTACCTAAGCAGGTTGTATGAAGCATATTCATCTATTTGTTTTTGAACCTATTTGCATTGTGTGACTTGTAATTGATTCTGTATTTGTGTCTTTAAAAATGCTAATAAAAATCAGACAGCAAAAAAAATATATATAAAGCAGCAACACTTTTTGGTTAGTCAATTAACAAAGCTAATAATTTAACCATCACTGTTTGTTACAGTTTTTGTGTGGGAAATAAAAATAAAGAATATGAAATAAGGTTTCAGCACTTTGCAGATATAAGACATTAAAGGAAGAACAATATACTGTATAAGCTTCTACACTTATAAAAAATGGGTGTAGTCTAGTTTTCAAAGGGATCAAGGGATTTTTATACTAAGATAAGAAGAGGCATAAAAAGTTAACCAAGTGTTTGAGAATAATGTTTCAACCTATATTTTAAGAGCTATACAAAGCTCAAGTTTGAATGATGCCTCTGAGATACATTCTTCAAATAATATGTATTGTTTGTGCTACTATATGAAGTATTATTACAAGATTGCTGACATCTAGTGGTACTGTTTAGCACCACACCGTAGACTATTTTTAAATGACATGATGCTTAAATAATTATGCTTTAATTGACCAATGACTTTGAAGCATATCATGATTTCATACTGTCCCCTGTTTTACAGTTATGATAGTAGTTGATAGTTTTACATTCCTGAAACAGCAATTTGTGAAACTTTACTAGAAAAAATGAATTCTGCTGGAGTTCTTTAATTTAACTTGGACTGGTCTTACGAAATTAAACAGTCAAGGTATGGTAATCAGAATCATTATACATTAAGGCAATTAGCACTGTTCATCCATAAGTGCAGCACAATTCAAAGATTCCATTTAAGCTAACGTGCAATGGCCTTGAATAAACGTATTCTAGTGAAGGAATAATGAGATTATAATGAGAAAATTATGTTAAATTTCATATTCTAATAAGTCAAATTACCACCTGTTTGCAGTTTATAGTCATATTTTGACGTTTCTGTGCCTTCCTTAGATTCTGTTATAAAAAGAAACATTCTGCCTTTTATATTTACTTTGAAAATGACAAAGAAGTTCTCTCTTGCTGCTTGCATTTCTATTACTCTATGTGAGCTGCTTGTCTTGGTTGAGCCAAGAACAGTTGTGTCCAGTGGTGCTCATCAGCCAAGGAGATGGAAATATAGATACAGAATTACACATTATAAATTTCATAAGCAGGAAATCCTTGATAGGTTTAGAGTGCAGAGGGATTTTGTAAGTGTCTTAGTGAGCATGTATGGTGCACAGATGGGAACTGGCAGGGGATGCATGGTCTTCCTATCCTTCTGGATATTAAGGTATTTATAGCCCTCACTATACTTGCCATGGGGACCTTAAATAGACAGCCTGGGGACATATTGGCTTCTGCCTTGAGGATACTTCAACAGTTCCTCAGTATTTGCTGGTGTCACCTCAGGACCAAGCCTGGAATACGTGAGCCTCTTCCAGCATGGTAGTATGCCCCATGGTCACTTTGTTGGTAAGTGGAAATTTTAATTGTAATTATCTAATTAGTTGTTCTTAGTAAAATGCATTGCTTATTGCTACACTTCTTCTTTTGTTTTGTCTCTCCCCCATATCTTTTCTCTTTTTTTTCTTTTTTTTAGGTGATACAGCATATCCACTCAAGCCATTGCTTGTGGCTACTGTGATAAATCTGATGGGAGCCTCAGAAGATAATTCTAAATTAGCTCTGTCCTAGAATTGTATTGCCATTGAAAGAGGTTTTTGGCTTGTTAAAAGGCCATTTAATATGCCTGGATGAGTCTGGGGGTACCTTTCTGTATGATCCAGCAATTTTGTGCAGGATGTTTACCGCGTGTTGCATTCTGCACAACATGATTATGTGCCAGTCTAGTGGGAGAAAGTGACTCTGCACTGCATATCCTACTACAATTAATGATGACCACATGGAAGCAGTAGTAAGGGGACCTGCCCTTGGTATACTGCTGCACAGGTAAAAAAAAGCGATGTCTAGTTTAGAACTATGGACCATGACATTCAGGTTAGTGTTTCCTTTTTTATAAAAAACACATAGACTATAATCGATACATACAGTGATATGTATGGGCTATGTAGTGTGATGCCTGGTCTACTGTCACTGTTCATCAGTCATTCCGTCTTGTCTTTAAATAATTTTTTTTCAGTTATGCATGCCTGCTCACTGACACCTGTTCAGTGATGTCAAATGGCATGATGTAAGGATTATTTAAAATTTTTATTGTTTTGCAGAAGAAATTTGCTTAGGGATTCTACTTAAGTATGCATGCGCTAAACATACTGAAATGGTAATTTATTAAAAAGTGTTATTCTAGTAGTTGGCTGCTTGTGTTTTGCAAATCTGCATTTCAATCTCTAAACTTGCATTTACCATGAGTTCATGCACTGGAATGGAAAATGTATCACATGCTCTTTTATTATGCAATGTTATGCAATGTTTCCCCATTTTACCTATGATATATTAAAATGATGTATTGCTCTATTTTAAGGTACTGCATATCAAATTATTTCATTATGTCATACACACCAACTTATTCCCTCAGAAATAGAAATCATTTGTGCAGTGCAGAGAGTGAAGTGGCAAAAGCGCTTGTGTTGCTGGCAGAATATTCATGTAATCTGTTTTTTTTTTCAGGTATGAGTTATCCTCTTATTAGTGTGCATCATGCATTTTATGTTCTGTGTAAATGTCAGTTTTACTATTGGGCAAATGAAACTCTTGATAATGGATGGGCCCTTAATAGTGTTAAACATTGCAATTTGCATGTTATGTCTTCCACCTTTATGTTTTATTACCATTATTGAAATACATGAAGCCTCTTAATAATGTTTTTTTTTTTACAAACTGCCTTTGACGTTAAATATTTACATCAGTGTATTGAAATACATGACAGTGGAATGCTATGTTTCATATTTTAAGTACCTGAAATATCTAGGCGATACAGCAGGTCAAGGTCAAATGTATCATATACAATATCTCCTAAAGACAGCGTAGGCAAAGGTGCATGTGATCTTGAGAAGGGGTAGTCTTGTGAGCTGGATGGTGACTTGCCACAATGATGTGACCTACTGGATGTCGGTGGTCCTACAGATGTTGATCTCACAGTGTTGCGGGACAAGGATGCCAAACGAGAGGTTCTGCTATGTGTAGACAAATGCTGACATGGCTTGCACGAATTCTATTGATTTTGCTCTTCCCTACTATTTCCACTAACTTCATGAGAAGCACTTGTAGAATGATGTGATATGCCCCCACATGCCCAGACAGTGCTCATTCTTTTCCCCTTCCAACAATGACTCCTATTTGAGCTGGTAAGCTCTTAATAGTGTACAAATGGAGGTGGACATGGATGCTCTTTGTGTCACAATACCATGGATCAACATGATTGTGCCATTATCCCTACTGTCTCCCATTTTCAAGTAGTACTAGAAAGCCTCACGTTCACTCTGCAGGATTCTGACCATTTTTGTTTGACTCTGTGTGTCAGTGCATTGAACCTTAACAAAGTCATGGCACATTTTCTGCTAGACAGTCAATACTTTACATGTTTCAGGTAGATGTGTCATGTACCTTGCACCCCTTTGTAAAGGTGTCACAGTAGACACTGTTACCTCTGAATTTCTGCTGTCATCCAGAAGGTGTTCTTGTGGGTCTACAGACACTGTTGCTGAGTTGCATTGTGTTTCTATTGTACAGCTTGTAGTATAATGTCACCATGTGCTTGACTTTGTGATACAGCATCACTTCCTGCAGAGATACTTACATTTTTTGGGGTATGTGATCCTGCCATTAAACTTGATGATTGCGTGCTACTTTCCTCAGACTGTCTCATAAATATAACTATGTTATTGTCATCACCATAATGTTGCTGATATCTTGTAAATCTACTGGTATAGTGGAACTGCTTGCTTCTACTGCTGACCCTGTAAAGAATTAATTGATTGCATTACTGGAGTGCACTACTGTATGCTGTGTAATGAGGTGTGGAGGACTCCTACTATGCACACTGTATTCGGTCATTATGTGCAGAAGAGGAGGATTCACCTGTTAATAGTAAATGTCATGGGTTACATGTAATCATTTCACCTGAACAGTCGTTGCTGTATGTAAGTGTGTTGTGGAGGTCATATCCACATTCCAAAGCAGATGTCTGTTGATGCTGCAGATGTAGGTAATAACCAGTATCTACACCTCCTCTGATTATGCCCTTACCGTTTTCATCTGTTTCATAGTTATCCATCTGAATGGAGAGGAAGTATTCCTCTTCAGGTGTCAAAGGAATAATTATTTAAAGTCAACCCAGTACTGCTATGGGCAATTGCAATCTGCTTGACTTTGCTGTGGCATATGCTACCATGTCATTGGCCATCTTCTTGCTCTGCATTAATGTCTGGTTCATTTTGTCAACAGCATGTATATCCATAACCACTTGATTCCAGGCCTTTGCTGTCTTAGCTTGTTTAGGTCTCCCTTTTCCAAAAAAGGCTTTTGCCATATGTTCTAAGGGCTACCATGAGGATGTGGCTCTCACCATGGCTAAAATTATCTTCCTATTGTCTGGATACCTGCTGCTGCATAAAACAGCATGCAAAAGTAATATGCTGCAGCTTGATCCTGATTCAGTCATTAGTCAAATAGCACAGCAGTGAAAGCATGCCTACTTTCACCACAAATAAATCAAAGATCTGAGTATAAAAGCATTGTGGTGACACAACACCCATATTCATCTACATGCCGCAAGTCCAACTTTACTCAATTAAAACTGTGTTGTATTAACCTGTACAGCACCATCTACACACACATAATAGTATTGCAAACACTTATCATTACACTACCATCTTATGCCCTCACTAACAGATTTGGAATCCTTCCCCTTTCTCTTCATTGCATTTACTCTGCCATGATTTCTCATTCATGGGTGACAAATCCTGTGCCACAGTATGGCACCATATATCCTGACAACATAATACATTGATAAAAATGCAGTACATCAGACTTCACTCGCTTGTAATTATGTTCAAATGTCCTTAACAGCATAATCTACAAAGACAAAAAGTATTGCAAACATTTACCTTTCACATATACATCAATAGTCCATCCCCATGCGTTTTTAGTACTATTGTCAGACATTTCAGTTTATAAATGACACTGGTATCATCAGCATTAACATGAATCAACTGCATTTGACGGTCACATCAAAAGAAAACACAATTCTCCTGGTAATAGTTGTTGTATAAACTGAATGTGTACTGTTTCCATATAATTTATAACTGTGTTGCTATTTTTATCTTACTTGATAAACTTTGTGCTTTCCCAGATCACTTGACACCTAACTTGACTGATGGCAACTAAATCGGCAGTATTAAACTTGTTCACATGTCTGGCTTCCTTACATGTTTTGTATGCAAATTAGGCTACTTCCACTTATCTCTATAAATTGCAGTAATACAAGAGTGTGTATGTTAATAGATTCATGTAAATAAGCCTCTGCTAGCTGTGGATGAGCTGTGCTGAGCCAAACTGGCCTCAAGAATACATAAACAAGCCTAATGTATCTCAAATTTCCGTATACATAGAAAATGAAAAATGGAGTCTACAGTATTTAGGTTGCATAACTGTGAAGCCTAATCCATGCCTGTCTTGTACACTGTGACAAACCTTATCACCTCAAACCACTCAGTAGTTTCTGTTACAGGAAAGTGGCACCAACTACAAGTGATACTTAGAGAGTGGAGTGAAAGAAAAATAATAAAAATACATTAACTGCCATACTACTTAGAAAGGCATGGTTTCCAAAATGAGTAATGCATGACATAATCAGTTGGGCAAATAAAGGTTTAAACATTACTGTGCAGAGGCAAAAACACATTTAAGGAAATTACAAAATAATGATTTTATTGACTGACTTTCATCTGCGTTAGTAAAAAAAAATGCATAACTATTCCTTTAAAAAAAATCCATATCTGTGTGACAAGGCACGTAGGTAAAACCAAACTTACCAATAATTTCAGTTCCATACCTAATGACCCTACATGGTAGTTTGGTTTGGTTATGGTGATGTTACATCCCAGAGGGTGTGGTTCCCACCCTCAGGACCATAGCCCTGTGCTTACATTCCTCACTTTGGTCCTGGCAGTTTGAACACTGGCAACACTAGTGAAGGTGTATGGCCATGTGCCTAGCTGGTCCAATTAAGACACAAAAGTTATGGTCTAGCTCTTAGAGAGATCTGTACATGGACAAACTCAGAAGACTGGTACCTGGTACTGAATGGAAAAAGGTTGACATTTAGCAAGACCTGGGTGAGGACCTGTCATCTCTGACAGGGATCACCCACTCTAGCCCTGGTGCCAACACAGATATGATGGCTTGAAGAGGTGAAGGCCTAAGTGGGTAGATCAGGCTTGGGCAAGAAGAACAGACTTCTATAGCAAGCATTTTAAATTTTATTTTTAAATCTTACTTAAAGTAGGTCTTAAAAATGCTGGATAAATATTGCATAAATGCAACTAAATACAACAAGAAACAAATATGTAAGTGCAAATATGTTTTACATATAATCTAAAAGCTATAAGTAAGCATAAATATATCTGTAAACAGAAATGCATTTCTATACAAATATGGTATGTTTATGTGGAGACATGCTTACATGTATAAATGCAAATGTATATGTATGAGTAAAACAAATACATGCAAGTATATACATATATGGGTGTATATGTGGAGAAGTATACATATAAATATAGATGTATATATATATATATATATATATATATATATTTATATATGTATATATATATATATATATATATATATATGTGTGTGTGTGTGTGTCTGTGTGTGTGTGTGTGTGTGTGCGCGAGCACATGCATGTATTTATGTATTTATACAGAAACAGATATCAACATATTTGCATTGCCATATAATTTCATATGCTATAGGTATTACCTTATTAATTTATATTATTTATTTATATTACAGACAGACAGCTTTTAAAAATGCTTTGCTTTGTGTAGACCACAAACTATTTATTAATACGATAATTGTAAAAGACAGTAATATCTTCCAAAATAGTATTTGCACATACAAGATGGCTGACTTCAGCTAGCCACTACACTATAGGCAGAAAGGGGTTGTGGTGAAAATTAAACTAACAAATGAATGACCATCACAGAGGTTAGTGAGAAATGTAACATTTAGTTTATTAGTTTCATAATTTAAAAATGTGTTGCTTACAGCAACTTTACATGATATGACTTAAAAATGCAGGTAATGTATGCAAGGCATAGTGCAAATCAATAATTTCAGTAGAAATATTTGAAAAGGTTGAAGAAAATACCAATCCTTCAAAGGGTTAAGCTGTGCATGGACAACAAAGTATAACAATCTGAAGGAAGTAATGATATCCTTCTATTTCAACTTGCAGTACAAAAGAAATATTTAGTATTACTAATGGATTCAGCAGAAATACATTTTGAAATTCTGTGTTTTGCTGCTTTGCTGCTTCATAAGTATAAGCATATGAGTGATAGATTCAGTACAAATGTATACAGAAATAAGCATACAGATTCAGTGCAAATACAAGAAAAAATTGTGTTTCTGCTGATTAATAAATGTAAGGATGCAACAAAGATTTGAACACACACATGTGATAGGTAAGCAACCATCCTTTATGTCTTCTTTATGCATCTAAAGAGGAGAGTGCCTGCAATTCCTTCCCATCTCTCCTTTTTTCTTATTTGAATTATGCATTACTTTGTTTTTCAGTTTTTTCTTTCTCTGTTCATTTTTCTGCAGGTCCAGATGTCATAGAAGCAGCCTAAACACATTCCTCCTGGGTGAGGAATTGCTCACACTCTGTTCATCCAGGGATATCCTCAAAGGGTTAAGGTGGTGACACCATTCCCATATGGACCCTGGAATGTTGCAGCCTGGCAAGCCACACAAACCATGAGCTTTGGGACTTGGTTGAGGAAATAGTGGAGTAGGTGGTGGAGTGACAGCATCTGTCAGTCCAATATGCTGTTCAGCTGTTGTAAGACTCTCTGCTCCAGTTGGCACCAACTACCATGCCACCATAGGTATCTACCCCCTCAACATCAGGGTCCTCCATTACAGCACCATCAGGCAGTGGAAATGTTTGAGGTCCTATGGACCAGGGTGTTCTTGTGAGGAACTTCTCTTTACTTCCTTCCTTCCCTTATTCTCTCTCTTCTATGCCCTCTAACCTACTTCCTACCCAAACTACCCTCTTACATAAAAAAGTATTTAAAAATTAGGGGGTCTATCCCATGTTAAAAATATAAGACCCCTCCTCTCCCAGCTCCTCCAGCACAACCCTCTTGATGTATTCCTTATGTGTGTCTCTCTTTGTTATGTCTTCCCTTTTTCAAATTTCCATTTTCCATCTTCCATTTCCAGTCTTTTAAAGAACCATTCAGGGGTCCATATAAGGACATCCTTATAGAAAACATATAAAAACTCTTTATATTTTTTTAAAAATTAATATAAATAGCTGAGCTGCGTAACACTTGCCTTAAATATATGTCAATACCTCAAACTTGCTTGCTCACAGCCTCGTTAATCCATAGTACCCGAATACTTCTGAAATTATACTAGAATTTATGTTTTCATGTAGTACTTCACACGTGCTTAAAGATAAGCTTCATCAACTTTATAAATTTCATAAAAGTGAGTGTTTTTATCAGGCACTTTCTCATTGGTGTAGTCAGTGCACATAACCTGCAATTACTGCATTTGCATGTAGGCATAGTGGCGCTCTTAGTGAATAACTGCTATGAAATTGTGAACCTTGGGATTATGAGTACCACCCAATGTTTTATGGATTCCTCACTAAAGTTTATTTATTACTGTCAGTACTGTCAGGTATGTGTGTATCTGTGAGCTGGTGAGATGTTAAGAGATGAGCACTCTTCTGTTTATAAACTGGTATAACTGTGAATTAAACTATGCTTGCTTAGATTCTTGAGTTTAACTCTACTGATATAACAGTCATTTCTGCTCTTGCTTCTATGTCCCACATTACTCTCTCTTTTTCTTCTTTTTTTCTCATTGTAGAAGTCATTAGAATACAAGGAATCATAAGCAGTTTTGTTGTGACAACTACAAGGTTGTCCCTAGAACATAAAGTTTTATTTGAAGAATAATGCTGGATGATGTTATGTAAAGAAGGGGTATTATCAGGTTTATAGTTAAGTTTTTGAGATGTGACATGTTGAGTGCATGTTCGAAAGTGTGGCAGTTCAGTCCAGCTTAGCTGTTTTATAGCCAGGCAGTGGTTAGGCTTACAGGGTGGTTTGATGCTAGTTTTGCCACTTTGTCATAACATTCTTCTGGTTTATTTTTCTGAGTAATTTGCAGATTAGTAAGTATAGGTAAAGCATGCAGAAGTGAGGGAATTAGGTAGGTAGAGGCAATGTATTTTTGGGAGAGTTAATGAGATAAGATTTGCCCCTTAGAGGAAACTGAGTTTTTGGTGTTTCTTTTTTTTTTACTACATATTGTATATGTTGGTCAGATTTCAGTTGGTCATGTATGGTTACTCCTTGTAGCTTTTTATGTATTATAAGTTCACTTTTGGTGTTATTAGCTGACACAATTTATTTATTTATTTACTGGGTGATAGGCTATTTTCAGCGGAGGCACAGGGAGAAATTTTCCATAAGAATACAATAATAGTTACAAACAACATTTACAAAGAACAATACTTGGAGAGTATACAATTTTCAAAAATTTATCAATGACAAAAAATTAACAAGAACAAAATTTAGAATGTTTTACAGAGACACCCAATAGAAAAAAGACTATAACAAAAGAGATTTACAATAGACAGAAATTATAGAGAAAAAAGGAACATTTTATATAGAGATTTGTTTTTGTGACAAATAGTAGTCAGAGAGTGGAGGTATAATAAGTAGAATCAGCAAAAAGATGTAAAAGCTGTATAGATTAGACCATGTAAGTGATAAAGCAACTGAATGTATGAAGTACAAGAACAAGTTAAGTCTACAGTATGTGATATAGAGGATTAAGAAAAAAGGGAACAATCTAGAGGGGAAAAGAGTAGACAGAAAAGTAGAGTAAATATTAAAGGGGACAAGCTATAGGGAATAAAAGTAGACAGTGAAGAATTTGATTAATAGGAGAAGTAAGAAGAGTTAGGGGGATAGATCTAATCATAAAAATAGAAAGGAAAAAAGCTAAAGAAACAGAAGGAATATAAGGGAGAGAGAGGGAGAGAATAAGAATTCAGGATATACAAAGGGAGAAAAAGTAAAAAGGAAGTTGAGATAGTAGGCAAAGTCAGGAAGAAACAAAAAGAGTCAGAAGTAGTTGTCAGCCAGGACTAGAGCATGAACTGATCCAGTTGCTGCCTAGGTAATCTTTCAGCATTTTTTTAATGAAAGTGTTGGTTGTAGTTAAAATAGTCTGAGGGATAGAATTCCATTTTTTGGCAATGTAGTTTGAATAAAGGGAGTCCCCAGCTCTATTGAAGGATTTAGTGACATGAAGGAGAGATTTGGAGGAGGATTGGAGGTTATTATAATTATTATTGTAGGGTTGAAGCATGAGACAGATGGCAGGAATTTTATCAGGTTGGTATATGAGTTGATATGCAAAAGAAAGTTGAGTGTATATTAAATAATGGGGTAGTCTTCTATTCAGGGAATAGCTTAGGAGTATTTAGTATTAATTTACTTTTTTGGCTTGAGGTGTAATTGAGAGTTATATAACCAGGCTGAAATGGATGAGAAAGACACCTGGGTAACTTGTAGACATTTATCTAGTATATGGACAGAAGAGGGGAGAGTGGAATCACCTGCATACTGGACTATAATGGCCTGCCTCGATGGTGTGGGATGGTAATTTATGAAAATGTTAAATGCTAAGTGACCGATAATACATGCTGGGGATGCCAACATATATGGATAGTAAGGAAGATACATTATTTGACATTTTACTGCTTGTTGCCTGTTGGAAAGATAACATGGAAATCATGAGAGTGAAAATCTGGAAAGCTGAGAAGTTTGAAGCCAGGCATTATTTGACCTAGGGGGTAAATCTGAAAACACAGTGCACAAAAATGCTGCTTAAATACAAACACATATTAAAATAGAACTAAATCACACATAAAAATAGGAGAAAACTCAGCTAAATAAAGCAAAAAGGATACTATCAGCTAAACAACATAAGAAAATGGTGTTGGTGGTGGGGTTGGCAACAGGGGCAAGCAAAGCAACACAAAAGACCATTGTGGAGTAGCTGACTCAAATGGGCAGGAGAACACAAAGAAGATACACAAACAGTCAGAGGTTGGACAATTGATGATGTGAATGGTTGCTCTATAAAATGGGAAGGGAAATTAGACGTAAGAAAAGGGAACAAACACCATGATGGAGGGATGGGGCATGACAATGGTCAAATTCCACTCTGCACCGTGCAGCACTCAACCTGTGTTCACTCACCTCTGTGGCAGCACTTGAGACCTCCTGGTCAGGGCCAGTCAGCTGTGTGACTCTACCAGTCACATGAAGACATGCTGCAGGTTGTCATTGTGGGTGATCAGCCTGTAGCGCAACAAGGCCAATGTCAATGGTCTCTGGCTGACTAAATTTGCAGATAATTGCAAATTAGGAGCTCTCATTGAATCCCACACTGACACAAATGTTCTGCAAGAAGGGCTGACACAAACTAACAACTTTTGTCAGAGCCATGGACTAAAACTAAATGCCAAGAAATGTATTATAGTGTCCTTCAGGAATTCAGCCACCCCTGGTAACTATCATATTGACAACACACCCAGACTGCCTCAAGGCCCTATCCCTGTATTGCCTCCTACATGCTGTTGAGGGGAGATCTATGCCTGGCATACAGGGCATTGTCAGACCTGACTCTGATTGACCTCCTACATATCTAAAAAACAAACAGCACCAGAATTACCCATTTTAAATAATTAAACCTTGCCTGTGATATAAATAGAGCCTGCTGGAGAGACAGGTATTTCTCATCTGTGGAACAGGCTGACCATCCATGTGAAGCAGAGTCCCTCCCTAACCAAATTCAAATGTAACTTGGACAATTGGATGGAGAACAGGAAATTCATCCCTAGTTTGGCACCTATTTCTCTAATGGACACAGGCAGCCTGTAATTGGTTCATCTCCCAGGCCCTGCTTACATGTATCAAGCGTACCAGAACTTGTCAGAGATTTGTGATGCAAGGATAGGCTTAAAAAGACCCTTGTGTTCATTAGCTTAGTAAGCACCTATGAACCTATGGTCATTACCAGGCCTTCGACCTCCTGCCAGGTGACATACTGGGATCCCATAGTGTTACCCTCCAAGTTGCAGACCACGAGAAGACACCCCCCCACATTACACCCTGCTGATTCTCCTTTATCATTCAGCAGAAAGGGGGGCCTGCAGACTGCTGGGGACCCAGCAGGTAATGGAAGGGTAGGTGCACAATACTGCATCCCATCTGAATGTAAATGGAAAAAAAACAAAGTAACAAAGGAAAAAATAAAAGAGGGCAGTGATAAAGAAGAAGCTGAATGCAAAATCATTTATCAGTAATGCATACTACATTAGGTGGCAGTACAGGCCCTCGAGGATTAAAAAGATGTTAAGTATGCAGTGGCAAGTCTGAAGCAAATATACTACAGAAGTATGTGCACCACAAAGGTCAAGATGTCATGTCACCTAACCAATCCCCTATTGATAAGACATTGCCAGTGTCCATAAGTGGCAAACAATATAACTGCTGAACAACCCCAGAAGCATATAATACCAATTCTGGCAGAACTTTGCAACACATGGCAGACACAGTCTACCACAAACTATCCTGCATAGTACTGGGAATACCATGGGTAGCATGGTATTCCCAGTACTATCCTGCATAGTACTGGGAATACTATGCTACCCATATTACACCAAAAAATTCCAAAATGAGTGCACATGGGGTACAAGATAGTACTGTGCTGAGATGCATGCTTATCGTATGCTAGGTTTAAAATGACACTGGCAGGGGCAGTAGAATGAACTGTGTATGAGTAAGGCATGGCAAGCTGACAAGAACATTATATAGTAATGAGAAGGTGGATGGAAATGGACATATCACTAAATATAACCAACTAATCACAACCAAAGTAGACAATGACATTTGGAATGGTGGTGATGTACCTACTGTCAGCACTGTTTGCATTACTAAGGCACTGCTGGAAATTCCTGGTGGTAGGATGCACAGTCAAAAAGTTAAGCTTATAAAGTGGATCAAAGCAAAGCAAAATTACTGTGAGTACTTGGAACACTTTGTGTATAGAAGGAGAGGCCATTAAAGACTTTTGTCTGGTAAACGGCATGTGAACCAACACATGGTTCAGCAAGAGAGACAGTCAAAAGATCACATACAAGAGTGGTCAGCATGCAACTCAGGTAGACTTCCTCCTGTGATGATGTGAGATAGTGCCAGCTGTGCCAGAGAGAGTAGGGCAGTGCATGTATAACATATGCCAGCATAGCTAGCTGGAGTTTTGTAAAGAATTATATGTCATTTAAATATAAAACTGATTTGTGCAATTACTTGTGTTAAAAATGTATCAACAGTGGGTCCTGATAGACAGAAACGAAATATACATGTATGTCAGACTGTATTGTTGTAACTGATTAAATGTATATATTTTAATAGAGGATGCTGGAAGGGGTTAAGCTCAGCCAAGCTAACATTAAGAAAAATAGCTTGAAATTAAATGATTTGGTTTAGGCCATAAAGATTTTATCTCACAGGTCTGAATGCAGCCAGCAATACAATGTCTGTGAAAAGCTTTTCTGCAAGAAGGGTGGAAGTGTTGAGATTGTTTTATAACCTTCAAATGCTGTATTAAGCCTTAGCAAAGTTCTGTGTGCGTATTGTGACACATCTATGCCAAAGCCTGGATCAATTGCTAGTGAGGGGGTAGTGTGGGAACCACAGAGTTAGGTGACAAGATATGATCCTATTCTGTATCCAGCACTGAAGTTGTAATTGAATACTAGTGGGAGATGAGATAGATGCACTTTGTTATTAGACCTGACAAGAGACACTCGTTTAACTTCATCTTACCTTGCTTTAGTAAGTAAGTAACCAGGGAATAGTAATTCTTCAGTCAGTTAGGAAAATATAGTGAGATTAGCTAAAAGTTTTTTCTGTATCTGTCTGAGTCTTTACATCTGTGTATTTTTTTATTTCCTGTGATTGAAACTCTGGTGTTTATTGTGAAAAGATATTCCATGTGTTCATGTTTTTCATTTATTATTTATTATTAAATATATCTAAACTTTTCATTGTGGTTGGTCTTTTAGAAAATATTTTAAATTTTGAGAGTACTTGCATTTATTTAGAGGTACTGTACCTCCATTCTCCTGAAATATTGCTGCTTGGAAACACTACCATTTGTATAAATATTAATTTTACTAAGAGTAATTGGGTACCCTTGTAAGTGTCTCAGAGTAGCTGGATTTTGGTTCTTCTGATGGCAGTGTATCTGCATTTTAGTCTGAGTGGAGGTTGTAGCGTGGATGAGCACTGCCAGCCTTTCCCAGGTGTGTGTGTCTATGTGTTTGTGTGTGTGAAAACCAAATCTCAAATAAAATGTGTGTGTGTGTGTGTCAGCTACTTTGAACAGGGACACAGAGCACTGATTTCACAGAGAGAGTTGTGGAGGACATGGCTTGGAACACCAGGCTAAGGATTTAACTTTATAGCTGTGTCAGTGGGGAGTCTTATATGGGGCCTGGAGAGAAAGCCTGGCCCCAGAACTGGAGTGTGCATTCCCTGTGTGTTCTTAAGGGAGATTGTACTCGGTGCAGAGAGCTGCATCTGAAAATACTTTGTATATCACTTTTTGTCTCAGTGAAGGTTTCCCATCAGTGTCAGTGGTGAGGATTGAGGCTCCTTGATCACTGGCCCAGAGAAGGGACATCACACCTTCCAGTAAGGAGAGGGCACTGCGGTAGAATCAGTGTCTTCAAAGTCATCTCCAGTGAAACAATTGGCCCACAGCATAAACAACTGGGTGTCACAATCACCTGCAACAGAGACCAGGCAGAAGACCTGGAAGTTGGCTGTAGAGAAAGTACAACAGTTCAACAAAAGTTCAAGGAATTTTTCAAGGCTCTAGCACCTCAGGAAGAAGAGAAAATAGGTGGTGCTGAAGAAGAATGGCAGTACTTCAAAACACCATCTGTGAGAACTATAGAATAGATATGCAACCAAGCCTAATACTGAAATAAGGTACATAAGGAAAGCTGGTGGTGGAAGTCATCAAAATGAAGAAGTGCAGAAAAGAGTGGGAGATAGAAAAGATAGACCGGGTTAAGAAGGGATACTGGTTGGCTAACAAACAGGCTTAAAGAGCAGTTGCAGTAGTGAAGAACAAAGTAGCAGAGGCACTCTACCAGCTTCTGGAAAGTGATTCAGTAGATGACACAATGAAACTCTATCAGGCAAGGCAAAAACAAAAATATAAAGAAGATAGTCATCAAACACTCTTCTTAAGGGATACCATTAACAACCTGCTCACCAGTCCACAGGACATCAAAGACAATTGGAAGGAATACTTCCATAATTTTCTGAATGAAAAAGAAAAAGCACAGACGATACACAGCCCCAAACACAGCTTACAGTGAAAGGAGAGGGAGGCCTAGAAGAAGTAAGAGCTGCATAAAGGAAAATGAAGTAATGGAAGAAAAACAGGCTTGAGGATGAGGTCATGGCAGATCTGATCAAGATATTGGATGAGTTAGGGGAGAAATGACTCCTGAGGGTAGCATTTTGGAGAGAAAGGTGTATTCCACAAAACTGAATAATAAATAAACTAGTGCCAGCATAAAATAACAAAGGGGATATTCACAATGGTTGTGCATACAGAGTCAAACTCCTGCCAAACTGAATGAAAGTTCTGGAGAGAGTGATAGGTAAATGAATATGCAGAGTAATAAAATGTAGGATGGGAGATGAGCAGTTCAGATTCAGATTAAGATGTAACACAAATGATCCAATGTTCTGCAGTGAGACAGATAGTTGAGAAGAAGCTAGAAATAAGGAAAGAGTCCAACTGGGCATTCCTAGACTTGGAGAAAGTATATGACAAAGTTCCAATAAAGCTGATTTGGGCAGTTCTGCAATGGCTGAAGTCCAGGAAACATTGTTAGAGTTAGTGCAGGCTATTTAAAAGGAATCAGTGACACACATATGAACAGTGTTTGGATTCACAGAAGGGCTTCCAGTGGGAGTGGATGTGCATCAGGGTTCTGCTCTGCACCCACTGCTGTTCATACTGGTGATGGACTACATTAGCAAACCAGTCAGAAGGGACAGATCAACAGAGTTGCTGTATGCAGGCAGTGTGGTATTACAGGCAGACTCTGAACAAGAACTTCAGCAAAGGATAGGGGAATAGAATGCAAAACTGAAGGTGCACAGGATGAAACAGATAAGATAGATGTAATGGCAACAAACTGGGGAATTCAGAAGAAAATGAGAATTGAGACAGATGGGAAAATAGTGGAACAAGTTAACAGCTTCAAGTACCTTGGAGGGGTGATTGAGAAGGAAGGAAGTCTGAATGAGGAGTTTTGTAGATGAGTATTAGACTAATGGCCCTGGAGCCTTTACAAGCCTAGCCCATAGAAGTGCCCCGGCATCGTGCTGCCCGACGTTAGTTCCCAGTGCCTCTATCAAGTAGAGCCACTGGAGGGATCCCTGGGGTGAACTTTCTATTATCCATCCACTCATCAAGATTTCTCTTGAAGAGGGACAGCAAGGTGCTCTGCTTGACATGTATGGGAAGTCTATTCCAGAGCATGGGCAGTCTCTGGGTGAGGAACCTGTCCCTCCAGCATGTTCTGTTGATTATGGTAATGAGGTTGAGGTCTCTGGAGCGTGTGGTGTGGAGGGTTTGGGATTTCTTTAGCTGTAGCATTTCTAACAGAGCTGGGTCAGTCATGGTTTTGTAAGTCAAACAGAGATCGCCTCTAAGTAGACGATATGAGACAGAGAATAGCTGGAGTCTTTTGAGTCTGTTCATGCAGGGCATATGTTTAATGCCTAGGATCCTCTTCATGAGGTACTTCTGTGGCCTCTCCAGCTGTTGTAGGTGTCTAGTGAGGTGCATGCCAAATGTGGCATTATACTCGATGATTGGCCAAATGAGGGAAGAGTAGAGAGAGATTATGACTTCTTTCTTCCTGGATGCAAAACCCTTGGTAATGAGATATGCCACATAGAAGGACTTTCTGACTACAGTGGCAATGTGGTGGTCAAAGGAGAGGTTTCTGTCAACCTGCATCCCCAGATCTCTTATAATGCCTTCGATGTTCAGTGGGCTCCCATTAATGTGGTAATTAGTTGGAACTGAGTTTTTACCAAAGGGGGATGATGATGCATTTTATGGCGTTAAGCTTATGGCCATGGTTTCAACACCAGTCATTGGTCTCAGTGAGGCCTTTCTGTAGGATATTTGCATCACTTGCAGAGTTAATAATGTCTCCTAGCTTGCAGTCATCTGTGAATTTGGTCAGCTAAAGTCCCTTTGTGTTAGCCTGGACTTCTGAGAAGTAGATGCCAAACAGGAGAGGACCCAGGACTGATCACTGTGGGACTCCACTCGTGACTGGTCGGCAGTCTGACTTGGAGTTCACTATTTTCTCACTGTGTGTGTTCTATCTCTGAGCCATTTTGCAACCCACCTAGTGATATAGAGGTTGATGCCTAGTTTGGTGAGTTTCAGTAATTCAAGAGTGAGGAATGGTATCAAAGGTCTTGGCCAGATCAATGTAGGCTGTATGCACTGCCTTACCTTCATCCACACCCCTGGTGACTGACTCAAAGAAATCAACCAGGTTGAACAGGCATGATCTCCATTTCACAAAGCCAAACTGCGTGGGGTCCAGAGTTTGGAGATGTCCTATATCTTTGTTAATCAGGCCCATGATGATGTGCTCCGTAGCTTTACATATCAGACTCGTCAGGCTAATGGGGCAATAATTCCCAGGGTCTGTAGTCGCTCCCCCTTATGGAGAGGGATGACTGTAGCAGTGTGCCATTCGGTAGGGACAAAGCCTTAGGTGAGGCTGTGACTGAACAGGGCACACAGATGTGGTGCAAGTTTGCTTTGTAGTTCATGTAGAACACAGCCAGGGATATTATTGGGTCCCATGGAAGCTGTATTCTTGGCCTTGGACAATGCAGCTTTAACTCGTGCTGCAGAAATACTGGATGCCTGGCATTATTCCGGTATTGTGATTGGTCCTTTGGGGGGGGGGGGGTAAAGTTGGCACTGAATCTGTCGGCCAGTATGTTGGCAATATCTGTTGGTTCAGTATAGGAGGTACCATTGTGCAGTAACTCAGAGCAAATCTGGGTATTGCCATGGAGGTTCTTGATATAACTATAGATGGCTTTGTGATTGTCTTTAGTGTCTGCCATGATTCTGCCTTCATAACTGGCTTTAGAGGATTTGATGAGGGATCTCAACTTTTTGTTGAGGCTAATAAGGGAGTTTCTCCAGTCTTGGGACTTCATCCTTTTCTGCAAAAGTTTCTTCCTTCTGTTGTAGAGTTTATTAATGGCTGGGGACCACCAGATTGTCTTCCTTTTTTTGGAGGAGAGCGTCTTGGTTCTGTTGGGTATGGCTAGTTCCATGCATTTATGTACATGTTCATACAGTGCATTGGTGTATGATTTGGCAGTCATGCAGCTATTTTCCATTGGCATGGGTGCCGTGAAGTTAGGCACCTTTATTTTTAGGAGTCCAAAGTCAGCTTTGGAGAAGTTTTTCAAGGTGGTTACCTTTGCAGGGGGTGTGGGTGAGATGTGGATTTCCATGGTGATTAGTTCATGGTCGGATCTGACCAGGGAGGGATTGACTATTGGTGTAAAGCAACACTCACCCATGTTAGTAATAACCAGGTCAAGGATGGTGCTTCTTCTAGTGGGGGTCAGAATGAGCTGGTCCAGGGTACTGGAATTGATGAATTCCAGGAAGCGTTGGGCCAGTGTTTTGGTGCTTGAGTAGTTTTCCCAGTTGATAGAGGGATAGTTGAAGTCTCCTAGTATGAGACTGTTGGATTGGACCTTGTTAGATTCCAGGGTGCTTAGGAACGTGGATTGAGAGTCAAGGGACATGGTTGGGGACCTATAGCAGGCTATGACCTGGATTGCCGTCTTACCCAATGTTAGTTGTACCTGAAGTATCTCAGATGTGTTTTGCTGGGCTGCTAATCTGGATGTGTGCATATCCTTTATGAATATGGAGACACCACCACCTTTGGTGCTTCGGTCCATGTTTCGGGGCCAAAAGGTGAGGAATGAGTTATAGCCTGGTAGCACAGTGGTGCTTTCTGCCGCTTTAAACCAGGTCTCCATTACAGCACAAATGTCGATGTTCACCATTTTGAGGAGTGCTTCGAGTGAGTGCATCTTGAGATTTTAGACTCCTAGCGTTGAGCAGCATGACCTTCAGATTGCATTTATTTATAGCTGTTACGGTGGTAATTTGGTCTTTGGAACACCGCCTGAAAAGACACTATAGGGGTGGCAAGAGCCTTAGCCAGTACCTGGAAACCCAGGGGTGACAGATGCAGGCCATCTCTAGCAAAAAATTGAGGTCTGTCAATCATGTCATCCCAAGCAGACAGATACTGGATCCACTTAGAATGACACCAGAAACTTAGCCAATTGTTGAAGTCAGTCATTTTTTGTTTGAACTGCGGTGTCATTCTAGGTGATTGTAAGATACTGCTCAGGGCTAGTGTCATAGTGGCATTGGCCGCATAATCTGAGAGCACCATCATGTCTCTTTTCATGTAGTCCAGGGAGGTGCGTCTCAGGTCATTCACACCCACCTGGGCAATACATGTCATAGTCATACTTGTTGTGGAGTGACCTGAGTGCGTGTGTTATGTGTCAGATTCTAGCACCTGATAGACAGCTGACTGTTATCTTCTCCTTATTCAACCTAGTGAGTGGGACATCAGTGTGCCTAATTATTGAGATCAGAGAGATTGCAGCCAACTGCGGCAGAGTACATGCCAGGGAAAGTGTATGACAGAAAAGGTGAAGGCGAACAAATTATTGCAGTTTGGATATATGCCAAAAAGCAGAAGACAATTTGGAGAAGAAAATTTGGGACAATCAGGAAGGTGGCAAGAGAAACCAAGGGTGTCCAGTAAAGAGATTGATGGATTGTGTGAGAGATATGCAATTAAAACATTAGTGCCTTATAACTACCTTGATGTATGGACTGATAAGTTTGCCTTTTCTGGTGTATTAACTGGTTATCTTCTATTGCACCATGTACTGAAAAACAAAAAAGCAACATGTCCATGAACACTAATAACTAAATATAGCTGAACAAGACTGCTTATTTATGTCTAATTCACCACCAGTTACTATTAATCATTGTAGAACTCTGCAGCATTCTCCTTAGCTTCTTCTTCCTATTGGCTAAGAAGCTTATGGTCACACATTTTCAGGTTACAGCAAATGATGCATCATCGTCTTCAAAGTGCCAGACATCCACCTTGTACTGAGGGGGTGTCATAGGAGTTCCCCATCAGGCATTCACTGTGGTCCAGATGTAGGAGGTGTAAAAATATTTCATTCTCCTTCTTACATTATGCGGGAGCCCTTCCAAACTGCCTCTTCAGAAGACTAGGCTAAATCATAGGTTGGTATTAGGAAGAAAATGATAGAACATTTGCATTAATCCATTTTTCAGGAACCATGTCATACACATATATGAACAGCATATCAGAACAACGTAGCCTGATTGCCACAACATAGTCATTCATCAACAACAGTGTTGTCTGGAGGGGAGACATGTATGATGGGCACAAGCTAGTGGGCCTGTACATATTATATTGCTATGTATAGTGGTGGTACAAGGGCCCTAAGGTGGATGTCAAGAAGTCTTTGTCTTGTGGAAGCTGTGGACTTGCCCACTGCATCATAGTTTACAGTAAATGTGCATGAGCATGCATGAACCTTATTGTACAGTCTAGGATTACTACACTTTGCACTAAATGTGTAATTCAGAGACATTTACCCTAAATTACCTTATTACCATAACTGTGTGCTATGAACCCTGAAACTGTCCAATACAATAAGCCACCTCTACTCTGGAGCACATCCTGCCATCTAATTTTCTATGTAGTAGTGAGCAGATCCTAGAGAAAATATTGATATTGGTCTACAGAATGAAGAACTATTCTCAAGCAAATGGAAGGTGGGTAGAGTGACTGGATAACCATATGATCTTTACATGTTGGGGATTTGCTTCACAGCAACCTGCTGACAGCATCTTTTACAGAGGGGACTGATGTGATGAATGATGGAAGACAGGATACAGGTGCAAGCAGCAGTAACTTACCAGAAGTATGGCTCAGATGCTGTGTAAGGTGGACTAAGTCCATTGATAGACATCTCAGACAGAGACGGATGTGTTGTGATACAGAAACTCTACATCCTCTGAACAAATATGGTATATAGAAAATGGAGAGTATGTATGTGTGAGGGTATTGGATAACAGTTACAGGGCATAACTGAGTACATGGAGCATACAATGACTTTGGTTTGTTGGGCACAGATAAGTGTAGTCCAATGACAGGGTGCACATCACAAAGCAGTCAGTTCTTATGTTGTCCTTTGTCCACAGTGTCCTGTGATACTATGGTATGGTAGGTATGACATCTTATGGTGGTGCAGTTGCACATGAGTACATGACTAACATAGATGGTACAATGCATATTTTGGGTGTGCTCACTGATCATAGGTGTATGCCTACAATTACTGGTAGATACATGGCACCTATGAGTGGAAGCACATTTAGAAGTTTTCCCAGGCAGACAGACTGATATGCTACTACAGGCTGTCCATGATCATAAATGGTGGATACTCAGCACAGACAAAATCACCCAGACTAGCTGTGGTGTGAGCTGGTTGCAGATGTTAATGCAGTTGGAGGTCACAAGAGGGTGACCCATCAGTTTCATTACAGGGTTGCCAATAAGATCCTGAATACACATACGCACAAAGGTCCATGCAATTGCATAGGACAGGACTGTTAATGGAACCCAAACTGTAGATGCATCATCTTCTGAATCTTTTGGAGAATACACCAGGTGGTTGTTATTTACGTCTGTCAGTAATGCACATTTTTGTCACACCAGTGCCATGAGCTCAGGGATTCTCAACACTGCTATATCTTCCCTACTGTCACACATGGGATGCAAGCATGAAGGTAGAGAATACAAGATACATTTGCTTACATTCTGTGCATAACTGTTATCTGTACTTGTTTCATCACTGAGAAGTGGTATTTTTATATATTAGCATTGCTAGACATAAGAGTTTATCTGCTTGCTTTCTAGGTGCTTGGATCACAAGGTCCTACTCTGTAGAATTGGGTATGACTGATGTCACTGCTGCATTGGACACTGATGATGTTGATCGCCTAACACTAGCACAGTCTGAGGGCTCAATGCCACTGTCGACAATGGCAACTGTTGAGAGGACAATGTCACCCACATCCAGTGACACATCTCTGTTGCCTGTGGAGCCAGTATCAAGTTCCCAAAAGAACCATGGAAAGAAAGGTCATGGCTAATACACCTACACAGGGATCACCATTTCCCCCCTACCTTTGTTACAGCAGTGGGCAGTAATGTCACCACAGAGGAAGGGCACAGGAGTTAGGAATGGGCAACTGGTGGCTGTCCATGCCATGGCTGTTGCTCATTACCTGAAGTGAGTCATTCAGTGAGCATTACAGAGCAGATGTGCAAGGCAGTCATTTAGGCACTGATGAATGGCACCATCACTGCCATTGTACAGTTGATATGTGGACTGCTTGAAGACCTACAAGAGGGCCTTATCCATCTGATTGGTGTGTTGGATAGGCACATGGGTACATTAACTGCCTCCATGAGGCCATCTGCATTTGCATGCCAGGGTCAATGCAATTCTCATGGCTGCCTCCGATTTGCCTCCATTGTGGCTACACTCCACAGGGCCATTAGGGCAGGGTCATGTATTGTTACCTCCTCCACATCACGAGGTAGTGGTGAGCCTAGTGTGGTATACCATGACAACATGGACAGACTAGTCTATGTGGCAGGCAGGCACATGGCCCAGCCAGGCATTCATAGTCTCACAGTTCAGCTTCTTTCTTGCCAGATGGTGTTGGCTGCTGTGCCATTCCTCACTGTGGATGCACCCACGTCTTGGGTCATTCACAGTCTGTGTTATTCCCACCTGTGATCTCGCAACCCCTATCAAAGATACATACATATAGTGCAGTCACTTCTGCAGGAGCTGTGGTTCCCAGAGCTCATGCTGAGCAAGTACCCACCATATCTGGATAACTTCCCACAGGTAGCACTACTCCCTCCCTGCACATAATATCCTAGCCCTCCCCCAATCTCACGGCTGAGACACACACTCCTTTTTGCATCCTTAGTGCCCCTTCCACCTCTCTGCTCATTGCAGATACCTGGCACTGTGCCCTCCCTATCTATTTATATGATGCCCTCTGTATTCATCTTTTACTGCTGTACTACATGGATAAGTAATGCCTCTAACATACCATCATTTTGCCAGTGCCATAGCATACTGTGCCTATCTCTGTTCTACATCTGTCTATCTAGACAGTTCCTCCAATGACTTCTCAATTGGCATTTCCTGTGCTGCTGACATGGTCATCTGATCGCAATACCCTGCTCAAGCTGTCTATGTGCCACCATGTTGTCAGAATTCCACAAACAACAAATATGTTGCTGCAAGTCACAGGAGCAAATTGTAGCATGCCACCACAGGAATCTAGAAAGCAGAAGTGGGCCTTTATGAATCTGAACACATATTCAATGATACTGTTGGTCTCTGACAGTGTTTTTGTATTGCAGCTCAGTCATACTTAGTGAGTTTTGTATCAGTGCCACTAGGGCATATTTGGAATCACCAATAACCTTGCCCTGTGGGAAATCAGTTTGCACAAATTGCTATTATAGGATGGATCTGTGCCAGATCTGGGAATTGTGGAAGCTGCCTGGATGGCACAAAGACATATTGTATTTAATATCTTGTGTGCTGCACACCACATGACAGCTAATGGAGTGAAAACCCTTCCATTTGATGTACAAGTATCGATGTGGACCAGGCAGAATTCAACCCCTGGTGGGTCAAATTGATGACCAACTTTCTCAAGACTGGGCCCAAGCACAACACAAAGCATCCATGTTTTTCGTGGATATCTTGATTGCTTATTATGAAAGAATGATTAAGAAATATATAGAGGAGGTCACTGCCAGTTGTCAGGAGGCCAAGGTTTATGAGTCAGAAAGCTTTTTTAGCAGTTACCTAACTAATCTGGCTAGTGATTTATCAACATTAGAAGAACATCTTGTAAAAAAGAAAACCCAGAAATTCCAAAGGGACACTGTAGATTATGAAAAGGGGAAACACTTTGTTACTCAAAAAAGTGTTTGTTTTTCTGATTCAGGTTTCAAAACAACTAATAGAAAAAAAGAGACCAAGATCAATACTCAGAAAAACAGTACATATAGTGGCACTTCTGAGGAGGATTCATCCTCTGCCACTGATTTAGACTCCCTTTCTACCCAAGAATCTCCAGTAGCAAAAAGGAAACCTCATGTACACCCTTTAGGCACAAGAAACGTAGGGGGGGGGGTAGAAAACACAGAAAAAACACACACAACATTCAACAATTACTAGAGAGGATTGTATCACATTAAACAATGCACATAATATTTCTTCATGCCAACTCTTTGATGCACAAATTAAAGTACTGAACAAGGGTCTAAACTTTGTACTGACTTTTGTGGTGCCTGAACATGTTTTGGTTAATGAATTGAATGACTTCTGTAGACTACTTAACTTGAAAATATTTTTTTCAGATACAACCAACACTCAAAGATCTACTGGGTTCCAATTTGGGAAATCCAGTTTTCAGCCCCCAATGGACAACCATGTTGCCATTTTTAAGGAATGTGTTCTCAAAGATTTACATTTTTCTCATGAATATCAGATGATTAGACATAATCTAACTAAAGTAGAACAACAAACCCTACAGGATCTTAGTTCCAATCATGATATAGTCATTTTACCAGCTGACAAGGGGGTGGCATTGTGGTGATGGATTGGGACATGTATCAGGCGGAGGCTGAAAAACAACTGTCCGATCCCCGCTTTTACATACATATGGTTGTGGATCCAACTCCTAATTTTAAAAAAGAAATTGATTCTTCTAGACCTAGCCACATAGGAAGGCGTAATTAATCAGAAGACCTTTAGACAACTTAAGGTGTCAGATCCCATACCCCAATATTTATATTTACTTCCAAAGATACACAGACATTCCACCTGTCCTCCAGGATGACCTATTGTGTCAGGGAGGGGATCTTTAACTGAACCTTTATCTGCCTTCCTCACTGAATACTTGCAATCTTTATTATCCATGGTTAGATCTAGGTTAAAAGATACTACGCAATTTCTTAACATCATTCAGGATGCACAATTGGAACCAGACTGGTATTTATGTACACTTGATGTCACTTCTTGGGCCAGATTACAGGCCATCCAATATTGGCTTGAAAAATCACAACTATACACTCCTGGTTTCAACACACTCCTCATAAACTTAACTGAACATGTATTGACCAAAAATGTTTTTTATTTTCATGGCAAATCATATTGGCAGGTTCGTGGCACAGCAATGGGAGCATCCTTTGCTCCTATTTATGCTGATTTGTTTATGGGCTTTTTGGAGGAACAGTTAATATATGATGACAATCACAATCTTTTTCTTGATCAGCTTGATATTTGGAGATGATATCTGGACGATTGTTGGATGGTGTGGCGGGGGGACCAACTATATGTGCATGAATTAATTCGATATCCTAATGAGTATAAATGGGGCATTCAGTTTACATTACATATTGAGTACCACCAAATTATATTTCTGGATGTCACCATAACTAGACAGGAAGATCACATTTTAGAGACATGGGGTACACAGGAAATTTCCAGAATACAATACCCTATTACATGCCTCTAGTTATCACCCTCGCCACATCATCAACAACATTCCAAAGTCACAATATTCACATATTAAACATATATGTTCCTCCGAACAAAGTCTTCAAGCATGTCAACAGGATCTAACTAATAGGCTGCTTACCAGAGGATATCATGAGGACTGCATTTCTCGAACAATAATCCAGGTGGATCAATTAGATAGATCTCAACTTTTAGTATATAAGGATAGAACCACTCAAGTTACCAGGCAGAATTCACAACCCATCAGGCTTGTTACTACCTTTGGGGCTAACACCTATAGGTTTAAAAACATTATTAATAATCATTGGGACATTCTGCTTGCCCATGACCAACTGAATGGACTACTCAATTATAGGTGTTCATTTTCTTACTGTAGAGGTAGAACTATTAATTCACACTTAACTCATTATAAACGCTATAATTTACCTATTACTTTACAGAAAACTCTATTTGGTGACACACTTCTAGGATGTGTTCCTTGTGGTCATTGTAGCCACATACTTCAAACCAAGGAATTTACTAGCTGTAACACATCCAAAATTTACCAAATAAGGTATTTTGGTAATTGCAGCAGTGATTGGATTATTTATTTGGCCACTTGTTTCTGTTCCTCATTTTATGTTGGACAAACGTCCAGACTTTTCAGACACCGAATTAGTGAGCACTTAAGTGAAATTAGAAACAAAAGGATCTCCAATGCCCTTTACAAACACACTCTAACACACAAAACTGCTAAATTCACCTTCACTATCATAGATAAAATACAAATGAACAGGACATCCAAAGTTGGATGGCATAATATATTAAATAATAAGGAATCTTCCTGGATAATCAGGCTAGGTGCTCTGTTTAAACCAGGCCTGAATGAGTTAAGCTAACTTTTGATTTGGATCAACTGACTAACTGATGAATCACTTCAATTAAGGTATTAAGCCCTTTTGGGCTAATCTGTGTATATATAAGCAGTAATCAGGGTTTTCTCTAATGAATATATTTTGTTGAACTGAAGAAGGCTTGAACTTTCAGCCAAAACCGGTTTGCTATGGATATTCTATTTATGGGGCTTGCCACAATAAACTTCTAAGAATTTTCATCTTTCCCTTGTGCTGGATTTCTTTTTGGACTTTTGGTTACAATAGTTTGACCCTTGCACTTAGTCTACCCTGCGTATCTTTGGTTTAGCTTGATGGTAATGTGTCTGCAAGGAATGATCCTGGAACCTCTCTGGGAGCCATGTCTGTTTCTCTACATATTGCAATATGACATTAAGAAATTGGGGTAATATTCCTCTAACAAATGTCTGCGATACATCCATCATGTCTCCTGATTCCCACTGGAACATCTATATGGTAAGAATTCCCAATGCTACACATACTTGTTGTCCACAGGAATCAGTATTCAAGGCAGCCCAAGGGATTCCGTGTGAGGACAGTACGTGTCTACAAGCTCCCATATGGTGTCTCTCCACATAAAAGCATTTGCCTTTGTCCCTTTTGTGAAGGTGATGCTATGTTATGTGTGGTTGGCTCCTTCTGTGATGTAAATAGTGAGAATATGCACTGTCATGGACACTAGCTATGAGAATGCTCTCTAATGTACTGTTAGGTTAAAATGGCTGGCACTTCAAGCATTGTAGAATGTTCTCTGTCTGTGTTCACCAAGAAATCATGGTGTACAAAATCACACAACTTTTATATGTTTTTGAATTTCTAGCCATGTTATTACCCTTATTTGCATTTGGATTTGCATTTGTGAACATTACCATAATATTGCTCATTTCCTTATCATTATACAGTGATTAGCAAACGATGCTGACTTTGCGTCTTTTCCAGGATGCATAACAGCACTACCCATGCTGCTTCGTTCTGCACATTACTGTTCATGGCACAGTTGTGCTTAACACTTTGTCCTAATCATTTCTAAATCCCAGCCTGCAGTTAGGCTACCAAATTTTGTGCAAAGAATAATATTTTAAGTTGAGTTCAGTATTGTCAGTTGTAATGTGAATTATAACCTAACTGGGGCTATTTTATTTTTGTACATGCAATGGCAACAAATATGTGTGTGCATATGTATTCTGCATTGCTAAGTTTAATATTGTAACATGGACATAACTGTAAAACCATGGAGGTTAAAACTGTTTTCCTTTCCATATCTGAGGCAGGCAAGCAAGTAATTAAATGGAAAACTAACCATGTCTCTAAATGTAATAGTTTGTTAAGTGAACATTCAATAAATGTGAGTTAATGTGGAACGGGAGTTTGCTGTTGCTTATGCTAAGTCTGCATTCAGTGTAAGAAATTTTTTGTTTTGTTTAATAAATGTCCCTGAACTTTTTGACATGAAATCTGAAATGCAAATTTTAACTGAAATCCAAATCTCTATGATCACTGCAAATCTAATGCTAAAAAGTAGTTTGTACACAAATGTGTTTGAACTCTATTTTACAGTAATTGGGAGGGGGGGGGGGTGACAGTCAAGTAAAAGGATATTGGTGTGGTTGGGGACCCTTGGCCATTACAATGGCTAGGGCCCCATTTAATCATGATCTGTCTCTGCCACATATTACAAACTACTCAATATAATATGCCATTTCACAATGTATCTAATGTTGTCTTTTTCATCCATTCCTTAACCAATGGGTCTCTGATCCGACTTCAGACATTTGTAAAGACTTAGCTCTATAGCTCAAGCTTCTCCCTTACCCATAATACTCCTGTCTAGCTAAAAACTATCTCAGATCTCATTTGCTGCCTGAGCAAGTGGACTTGGTCTACCATAACTTGGGCGTTAGTAGAAAGGATAAGTGTTTTTTTTATCAAATACCTTATTAGCATTCTGCCTTATTCTTGTTCTTGCCTCCCCTTTTTCTCTTAGCTAATATATTCGTATATATCCATCCATCCATAACCCCTTTTTTTCCAGTTTTACACATGGGTTGGGATGTCACTTCAACAGTGGCAATCATCTATAGGCTAAAAAAAATGTTTTACTTCTATCCTGTCTTCTGAACTTTAGGCCTCATGCCTTGGTAGCGTTTTTCCCCTTTTCTAGTGTTACCTATTGTAGGTAGTTCTTTCCATTGCTAGTATTTATTCTCTGATTTGTTACCATTTGTGGTCGTGTATTCTTTCCTTTTTAGTTGGTTGCACCAAAAGATCAGGTTCACTGGCACAAGGGTCCACCAGTAGATGTTATGGTGGTAGCAGTGGCCACCAAGAAAGAACTTGCTGAAAAAAAGTTCTAATATCCATCCCTTCAACAGAGAGTCCAGGGTACTGGGCAGATTTGGGAAGTGCTTTATGTGTCAGCGACCTTTGCTGTCAGGTCACTGAACCATTTGGCACATGTCATAAGTTTTTAGAAGGACATGATCAAGGAGTTTCCCAATGCCCTATCGAAGTCGATGTTGGCGGAGGACAAGAAGACTTTCTTGGCAAATGGCCACCCTACAGTCCCTATCAGATGACTCTACAAGGATCATTTTCCACAACTCAGAAAGTGATTTGAGACCTATGGGTTCCGGAATTGCTGTGACCAGCATGCCTGGATGCGTGTCTGTGATTTTGTGGAGCCTTTCAAGTCATCATTCATCAGTGCTCCCTTTGATGAATCTACCTTATTTGGCTTCAAGGTTAAATAATTCATATCTAGGAATGAACAAGATTGGAAGACCTTATCTGCCATGAGGATATTTTTTTTTTACATCTCAAAGGATTTTTCAAAAACTAGAGAATTGGTAGGAAAATGTGGTCCCATAAGTTGCAAGGTTCTTCCCAGGATTCCTATGGAGACAGGTCCACCTGTGGCAGAGGGAGGATCTCCAATGGCAGATCCTGCCCTCATGGCAGAGAACGCCTGCAAAACAAGGGTTTCAGAGGTTCCTTCTCTAAGCCCTACCAGTGCTTCTAAAAGACTGCCCAAATGCTGCAGTCTGGAGGCAGTCAGTGGCGCTTATCCCTGCAACCAAAAACCTGGACAGCCATCACCAAAGACACTTGGGTGCAGAGTATTATTTCCAGAGGTTATTACATACCCTTTTCCCTTCAGCCCCCACCCCAATTAATCTACAACATTTCTTAATATTCTATCCAGTCAGAGGAAAGCAGCAGCTGCAGAAATAGAAAAACTGCTGGTCAAAAGCGTCATCCAAATGGTCCCTCCAGATCAAAAAGGATTTAGAACTTACTCAAGGTTCTTTTTGGTGCCAAAGAAAAATGGTGACCTGAGGCCTTTCTTGCATCTCAGCAATTTAAACCAGTATGTCAAATGCTTTAAGTTATGAATGGTCACTATTCAGTCCATTCTGCCACTATTGCCCAAAGATGATTGGATGCACTCAATAGATCTCCAGGATGTACCACATCAAAATAGACTGGCAAGATTTTTTTGCTTCCAGCTGTGAGCCAGTCATATTCAGAGTCCTGCTCTTTGGCCTCATCACATCTCCCAGGGTGTTAACCAAATGCATGGCAGTGGCTGCTGCTCACCTGAGACTGGGATTCTGGGTGTTTCCATACCTTGATGACTGGCTCCTCTACCCTCCCACCAAGCGTATACTGATTCATGGTCTATATTATGATATTGAAAGCTCAGGTCAGTGAACACTTGTTCATCAAACAATAAACAGTGAAATGTCAGTTCTGCAATTGGCCACTACAGAGATTTTTTTCCTAGGGGAAAAAATTGCTTGGCCATCATTGTGGATTTGCCCTTTTCCCCACTGTATGCGCTCTCAGAGTTGGAATATTTAGTTAAGGGGGTGTAGGGGGTGCATCCCCCCACTTTGTTAGGTTTGTAATGCTGTGTCATTTCTGCTTGGCTAAGCAATTTCTTCCCCTAGGAAAAAAATTTGCTGTAGTGGCCATTTGTGGAAATGACATTTCGCTGTATATTGGTTGGCGAACAGATGTTTGCTGACCCGAGCTTTCGATGTCGTAATATAGGCCCCTGATTCAAACCAGGGACTATTTGCTTCAGCTATGCCTTCAGCTGGGCATCACAGTGAATGAAACAAGTCTCAGGTCTCTCTCACTCAATTCCTGGAGGTTATTGGTGTTTGTCTGGACACGGTGATACAAATCACAAGCTTACCTCACACAAGAATAAACACTTTACAGAGTCAAGCATCGCAAATTATTTCTCTTCCTTCACCAGCAAGATTGGTGTTACAACTCCTGGGATTGATTGCAGTTTCCATAACTCTAGTGTCCCTAGCAGGGTATTATATGAGGGTACTACAATGGACACTTGCAGTGCAATAGTCATTAAGATGACACCCCCTATCTACATTAATGTGGATTACAAGAATTTACAGGGAATATGTTACTTGGTGAACAACTGCAAAAGAAGTTTCTCAGGGCCGTTCTTTTATTTTTCCACCATCCATAGCCCCAGTGACTACAGACAACTCACAGCTAGGGTGGAGGAGGACATTACTTGGGAAAGATGGTCCAAGGCACTTGGTCTCATTTGGAGGTAAATATTCACATCAGTGTCTTGGAAACAAGAGCAGTCCTGCTAGCATTTTAGTTGTTTCAAGATGCTGTCATTCCAGGGATGATCACCATCCAGATGGACAGTATGCTAGTAGTCTGGTACATCAACAAGCGGAGAAAGCAGATCCTGCCCCCGTGTCAAGAAGCAATCAGAGTTTGGCAACGGGTGATGTCTTCCAGCCACTTTCTTTTGGCAATGCATATCCTGGAGAAGTCCAGTGTACTTGCAGACAAACTGAGGAGGTCCATCTTACTCCCTCATGAGTGGTCTTTCAACCCAGTTGTAGCTGAAGTGATTTTCCATCAGTGGGGCCAGCCATGCTGTGATTTATTTGCTTCCCCTCTCACCTTCAAGTGGAGTAGATACTTTGTCCTGATACCTCCAGATGGGGAGTCACTGAGAGACTGTCTAGTTCATGAATGGGCCCCTGTGATCTTATATGATTTTCTTTCTACCCCTCTGTTTCCCAAATTTCTGTGAAAAGTGTCTCACCAGAAGTGCAATGTAATCCTCATTGCTCCTTTCTGGCCTTAATAAGTATGGTTTTGCCTCATCTGATGTACCCCCTTGAGTGTTGGATCCAAATCAGGATCATCTTTCTCAGCCATTAGGGATGACTCACCCAAACATTCAGCCCCTCAGATTGACTATATGGTTTCTCTACTTTAAGTAATGGCTAAACAGTCCAGGTTGTTCCCTCCAGTCAAATAGATCCTCATATCCTCTCAGAAGGATTCTACTAGAAAGGTAGATAAGAGCAAATGAAAGCGATTTGCCTTTTGGGCTGTCCAGAGACAACTAGACCCCTTTTTGGCACATGTTTCAGCTGTCCTTGCTTTTCTTGCTTCCATTTTTAACAGTGGTACTAGTTATTCTGCTATAAAGGTCCAACTTGCAGCTACCACAAATGTTCGTGTAGGACATAACCACATCTGTTTTTCATCATTTAGATTATGCATATCCTTTTCTCAAAGGTATGTTTTTACTCCAACCCCCTATAAAAGACCCTACTTCACCATGGGATTTAACTAAACTTCTTAAAACCCTGACTCACCCCCCATCCCTTAAGCCTCCCCTTTGAACCAGTTGCCAAGGTGGGCTTAAAAGTTTTGTATTGAAAGACTGTTTTTCTGGTTGTGATCGAATCGGCCAGATGAGTATCAGAACTCTAGGCTCTCTCCTCTAAGCCACCACATCTAATTTTTCACAAGAACAGGGTGTCTCTCTCTACTAATCCAGGTTTTGTAACTAAGGTGGCTTCAGAAACACCTATGAATCAGTCCATCAATCTCCCTGTTTCTTTCCATTTCTTTCCAGTGAAGGAGAATATATACTGTGCCTTTTAGATGTACAGAGACAACTTTGATTCTATCTCCATAGAATGAAAAATATCAGGAAATCAGACCAACTATTTTTCTTCTCCATAGCCAAATTGGGTAAATTTGTCTCAAAGGTGGATGTAGTCAAATGGCTCACTGATTGAAAGTCTTTTCTCTATAAGGAGAATGGAGTGATGCTTACTAAATCTCATAAGGCTCATTACACTAGATCGGTGGCCACATCCTCTACCTTGTGGTGTAGAGATTGCATAGATGACATTTTCAGAGCACTCACACCTTCATTACTCACTACAAATTGGACATTCTTTTTATAAACAGAGCAGCATTTGGCTTCACTGTACTCCAGAATTTCTTTCCTTGGGTACCATACTGGGGTTTTCTCTAGGTGAGGACTCTGCCCCATCTGTTGAGGAACAGACAAAAAAGACATCATTAGATACAAAAGTTATGTATTCACTATGACTATGCTTCTGTGTTGTCTGTTTTTGTCCTTCATCAACCTCCTGCCCTCAAACCCCCTTCCTACTTAATTTTTTATTTCCTGGTCTCCTAGTTCGACCTGAGGAGTGTTATATTGCCTGACTATTGATGAGCTCCAGTCCTTTCCTCCCTCTTTTCCTTCCTTCACGCAGTCTGACTGTGGTGTTTTTGTCAGTTTTATTGTATTATTGCACACTTTTAAGTTCTATAGACAGTGGTGCAAGCTGAAGAGAGGGCAAACACAATTTGAGGTAGTTCTAGCTAGACGGGAGGATTATGGGTAAGGAGAGGAGCTCCAGCTACAGAGCCAAACCTTTCGAAGTGGCCGAAGTCAGATCCAAGGCCTATCAATTGAGGAAGGATGAAAACAGACAAAACAGATATATAGTTATGGTGAGCATATGACTTTTGTTTTCACAGTCTGTGGCATCATGACCTAATACTCCAAAAAACAAACTGTTTATCTTTCATAGGTAAAGCCACTAACTCCACTACCTTCAAACTTCATCACGTAAATTGTTTTCTTCTCTTTGAAGTTACCCTAAACAAAGCTTGTTCTTGATATTCACTATGCTCAGATAACCTGGACGCACTATAATTAAAGATAACCTCCCTTTGAAACAACAGCTTTTGGAAATGTATTAAAAAATAAATCTCCCCTCTAGTATGGAATCTGCTACCTAAGTTGGTCAGATACAGACAAATCTTTATTTGTTTTACAAACCAATTATAAGAAAGTTTGAAAATCTTTACACTTGCACTTGGTGCAACAAGAACTATAACAATAGTCAACAACCTTTTAAGTTAATTAATTAATTAAAAAAAGCTGCTTCACTTTGCTGTCAGATTGGTTTACATGGGAACATATTGAGATATTTATAACTTAGCAGGTTGTGTGACTTTTATTCCCTGTAATTTATGTCAAGATACCCTCTCTTGTTTGTTAACCCTATAACACTAAATACTCTCTACAGATATATCACCTTATTATGTATACATCTTTTTACCTACCTAGCCATTGACTGTAAGTTTTTAGGTCACCATATCTAGTCTTGCCACTGACAAGGATAATTTGCTGGGTGCATGGTAGCATAGTGGTTAGTATTGCTGTGTCCAAAGCTCTGTAAGATTTTGTATAGGTAGAATTTGCATATTTTCCCTGTGATGTTTTATGCAAAATATGCTTTTTTTTTATATTCCAAACACATGCTACTTGGGTTGATTAGCTACTCTTGATTTATTACTCTGATATATTGCATCCAGGTTAGCACTGTGTTGCTTTTCTCCTTCTGTCCCAACAGTGAATAAGCATTTAGCTCAGTTGCATAAATGTGATTAGGAAAATAAAATAAACAGCATGGCTTTTATCTCTATGCAAATAACCTAATAACAGCTCCTTCTTTATATGCACTATGCACATACAACATCTGTGCTGTATAATTAAAGAGACTTCCCTTTGGAGCAATATCCAGAGAAAAATTTGTAAAAAAAATCACCCCAGCAGTATGGTACATGCTTACGTGAGTCAGTCAGACACAGGCAAAGTTTACCTCAAATTTCAAAAATGTATATGTAGACTACATTCTGACAATCTTCCCAAACCTCAAAGACCTCCTAAGCCTTTAACAACCAACACCTATCCTCAGCAGTCTCTAAAGCACTCACCAAAAGTAACAGCAAACACAACACATACGCCTACACCCAGTGGAGCTCAAAGAGCAAAACCTATAAGGCAGCCCAACAGTTGATTTGATCTGGGACACTCCCCCAGTACCATCTCTTTACCACATTCTACCTAATAAACTCCTTCTGCACTTGCTTTTAGTCCTTTTTTAATTTAACTGCATTTTTTAAACCGTGTTTGGTCTAATATTGCTACATACTCAAGTGTGCTAGCTTGCACTGCATGTGAATTGTTTTTACTGCTGTTTCAGCTACTTTCTGTAAAAAAAATACTGTAAGCCTGTTTCCTTTCTTTCCTGTAACTACTGTAGTCCAGATACAGATTTGCTGTATCCAGGACTGTATGTAAGCTTCTGAGCCCCCCAAGCCTTTCTGTGTTGGAGGGAAGCCTTCTAGCTTATCAGTGGGAGTGATAAGCACTAGGTAACCTGTCTACTACATAAGGAGTGGTTCTGGCCCAGAAATTGTAGTTATTGGCCGTTTGGCCAATCTTTTCCATCTCTCTCAACTTTCTGATTTGAAAGCCTGCATTTGTACTTGTTTCTGTCCTGTAACTCATCTAGTGCAGATACAGATTCTTAGTTTTAGCACTTAAATTTGCTTATTCATGCTCAGCACTTGTTCAGAACTTGTAAGCACTAAATAAGCTACTAATTACTATAGCACTCAACCTTCCTCATTACCTAGAGGAAAACAGTTTTTGTACTTACTTTTCTCACTTGCTTAGAGAAAAACAGCTCTTGTACTCACTTTCCTCACTTATCTAGAGTAAAATAATTTTTTATTCAGGCATGTCCAAGGGTGAGCTCTGAGAGTTCTCTCCTGTCTATCTGATGAATCTGGGCATCTTGAGGCAATGTAGAAATTGCCTCATGTACACAGACAACCCTCTCCTCCTACCACCTAACACTACAGCCTGTGAGTGATGCACTTATCTAGCCAAACTAGAGGCAAAGCTCTCTCCAACCAAGACTGAACTTGACAGTGAAGAGGAGAAGGTAGACATTTGCACCACATCACAATCATCACATAGTCTCACTAAATCTACACCACCAAAATCCACACATAGTAACACAAAAACATTCGCGGAGACTCTAATCTGTCTAAGCAACAGAGACCTCCAAAGCAGAAAAACAAGCAACCTCCATCCCCCAACACAACCCAAATGATACATAGCCCACAGACTCAGTGTGCCACTCAATCACAGCCAATAAGGCAAAACAATGTACCCAACACACTAGTCATAGGTGACTCTATAGTCAGGCACACTGATGTCCCACTCACCAGGCTAAACAAGGAGAAGGTTCATGGGAGTCTTTAACTACCCCTCTATAAACTGAGAAATTTATGCTGTCTTAAACTCACTGGCACAATAATTCCTGGACTTTATTACCACAAATACCCTTGACTAGATAGTGTGCACTTCAACCAGAGGTTCAGACATATTGGACTTGGTAATCACTGTGAAGAAAGTAGACACTGTCATCTGAGTTAGCATGTTTGGCTGATTTTTTGTACATAAGTTCAGATTAATCTGTGTATTATATGCCAGCATGACTAGCTATAGTAAACAGCTGTTGGTTGATTTTCAAAATGTGAAATGAAAATTAGAACTGGAATAGTTGTGACAGTTAAGCAAGGCTATAAAAGAGCCTGCTGAACACAGTTGAAGTCAGTTGTTGTTAGTTAACAGCCAGTTATAGTTGCCAGTTGGAGTTCTCAGTTGTTCAGAGTTGTACTGTGCAGTGGATACCCAAAAATGAGTAATCAAGAACTGTAAGCCTACCTTTGCTCTGCTGCAATAATTTAGTTTGGATCAGGGACAGTGTTCTTTAGTCAGATAGGAATTTATAACTAATCAGTTAAGTCTTCTAAATGTTGGATTTCTATCATACAGTATTGATTTCATTTTCCTAGTTACTGAGTTCTGTTTGTTTATTTGAAATTACTGTTTTATATTTTTAATCATTTTGCTCATTATTAAATATTTTTATTAACTTACATTGTGGCTGGCCAATTCAGTGTTTTCTTCAGTAATTTGAGAGTGCTTATACCTGCTTTGATAACTTCCCGGGCTACTCCAAAAGCCTGGCTGCTTGTGGTCATTTGCTATTATTTGTTTTAATATCTAATTTTCATAATTGGACACCCCTTTAAAAGGGCATGTAAGCTGTCTGATACCATATTATTTTGGGGAAGGGGCACAGTTGGAAATCTGTGTCAGGCTTTCCCAAAAGTGTTTGGATGTGTGAGATTTAATTTATTTAAGTGTGAGTGTATCAGAAGTCTTAAACTGGGATGCATTGCTCTGAAGTGTGTAATAAGGAGTTACATTTGGGGGGGGGTATACAGCCCAGTCCCAGGTTATAGAGCATGTTCCTGTTGTGCTCTTAGGAGAAATTGTGAAATATTACTCCTGTTTAAGTGATGGTCTCACATTGGAGTTAGTAATAAGGATTGAAGTTCCTTAGTTACTGACTCAGAATAGTAGGGGGACATCACATTATTGTTGGCAGTCTGGGGGATATTACCCAGACATCACACTCACCAATATGGGAGAATGCTGCACCCTCCCTCCCCCATGTCTTGTCCTTACAGACCACAAAGTTGTCTCTTTCAAAATAAAAATCAACTTAGAATCCCCAGCAAACCCTGTAATAGTTAGGAACTACTCTAATGAAAACTATATCCAATTACTTGATAGTTTCTCAAAATTCAGTACCTGTCCTAACTCCAAGTTCATAGCAACCTATGTGAAATTGTTCATAGAAACCCTGTACAACTATGTAAAAGGCTGCATAGAGGTTGCCGTACCTACTAGAAATAAGCCCAAAACAAACTCTAAAGCACAAACACACACACACACACACACACACACACACACACACACACACACACACACACACACACACACACACACACTGGTGAAATACTAACCTAAATAGGGTATATAACAAAAGAAAAATGTTGTGGCCAGAATCAGGAGGAGCAACTCTTATTATGGTTTATAAGTGCTCTCTAATTAAACTAAAGTGGAAACTAAGAGGACTAAGTTCAACAAGGCCAATTACAAGATCAGGATAGCCTCACAGGCTAAAGCAACCACAAGGCCTTCTACAGCTGTGTCAGAAACCTCAAAGGCAGCACAAAGTAGTGTGACGAATTGGTGATCAATGGTGCCATCTTCTCTGAGCAGAGCAACATAGAGAATCTGCTTGCAGACAAATTCTGCTTAAACTTCACCTCCCACTTCCTCCCACCACCCTTCATAAAATACCTACTGGCATAATGCTCCAAATTTTAGTAGGGAACAGGTCATGGTGAAATTTGCTAAGGCCCAAAGCATAGCCTCAATGGGCCCTGACAATAACCCTGTTGCCTCCTAAAGAGCTTGAAATATGACCTATCAGGATCAGTTAAGTCACTTTTCAACTATAGCCTCAAAACAGGCTTCGTACCATGAGTATGGAAGACTGCAATGGCTATCCTACTTCACAAGAGTGGGCATCAACTGACCCTGGAAACTACAGACCCATTAGGATGGTTACCAATTATATTCTCGAAAGCCGACAATGTTGAATCCGACATTGTCGACATGAGAATAGCGAAAGTGCAGAACGTCGAATGGGTAAACGGAAATCTCTGTAAGGGGAGATTTCCATTTACTTCAATGTAGTGCAGTCTCGGAGTTGGTATATTTAAGTAGCAGGGGATGTGGGGGGTGCAGGGCGTGCTTCTCCCCTGCCTACACCCTTTAGATTTTCTTTTTTTTTTTTTATTTTTTTTTTTCTAAACATTTGAAATTTTAATGGTTCGATCATTAAAGGTCGACCTTTAGTGATTTGAACCATTAAACTTTCGATGTTCTAATATAGACCCCATTAGTCTGACTAGTCTAATATGCAAAGCCATGTAATGAATTATAATGGAAATGGTCAACAAAGACACAGGCAACCTACATTCACTGCAACCAACCCAATTTGGCTTTGTCAAGGGAAGGTCATGCCTACTAAACCTGGTGGACTTCTTTGACAAGGTCAACAAGACAATGGATTAAAGGAAAATGGTGCATACCACCTACCTGGGCTTGGCTAAGGCATTCAATATAACACCCCACTTGGGTATAGTTGACAAACTCATGTAACTGGGCATAAACCCTTACATAACTCACTGGATTGCCAGCTGGTTCACCGACAGGACCCAGGAAGTTAGGATTGATGAAACCACCTCCATTAAGAGACCAGTCACCAGCAGGGTACCTCAGGGCTCCATGCTGGGCCTGCTCCTATTTGGCATCTACTTCTTTGAGGTCAAGGCTAATGCCAAGGGTCTTTGGCTGATCAAGTTCACAGATGACTGCAAACTGGGAGCTATCACAGATTCTCCCATGACGTAAACATCTTGCAAGAGGGTATAACAGAGACAAATGACTGATGCCAAACTCACAGATTACAACTCAATGCCAAGAAATGCATTTTAGTGCCTTTTGGGAAAATGGCTACCCAGGATAATTACTCCATCAATAAGACACCCCTAAGAGTTGACCTGGTGGTCAGGTATCTGGGAATATATGTGGATGGTAATCTGGCCTTTGACAACATGTGGCCAAGGTAGTAAGAAAAACATTCTGTGTCACCGAACTTATAAGTAAGGGTATGACATCCAGGTTCAAGGAGGTCATAGTGCCACTTTTTTCATCCCTTATCAGACCTATTCTTGAGTATAAGGCTCCCTTCGGCATATACCTGACAAAACATATGCAATGGTTGGAACACCCACAATGGTTCCATGCCAAGAGAATCCAGGAAATAAACAGATTGTCCTGTATGGATCACCTTAAAGCCCTATCTCTATACTCAGTCTTCTACAGGTTAATGAGAGATGCTCTATGCCTGGCATAGTCAGATCCACCTGTGATGAACTGTCTGCACATCTGCAAAACTAACAGGATCAGAACTACTAGATCCAAGAATTTAAACTTTGCTTGTGACATAAATAGGTAATGTTGTTGAGAGAGATATGTGTCTTAGAGTATCCCTGTGCTCAGGAACAGGCTCCCCATCCATGTGAAGTAAGGTCCATCCCTAGCCCTATTCAAGTGTAACCTTAACCAGTGGATGGGAAATCAGATATTCACCCTGGGTCTGGCCCCCATATCTCTGATAGACAAAGGCAAACAGTAACTGTACCCAAACTAACATACCCCCCATAACTTTTAGTAACTTCCTACTATACCTGTCCTAATAAACATCCATGATACAAAGGAACACAGTTTAATTGGGTTGTGTGACTAGGCTTATAAAGACCCTGGTAGTCATCAGCCTAGTGTATACCTATCTTTTAGATGAGATATATAAATCGCTAATATGTTTTTGAATAGGGGTATAAGTCAGATGTGGTGAATGAAGCCATTCAGAAGGTTTTACAGCCTATTGATAAACAATGACAACAAAAGGTTAATAATAATAATCAAGTTTTATGATATAAGTACTAAGGGTAAGAAAGGACAAATTTATTTTGTGATGACTTATAATATTATAAGTGAGAAAATTTGTGCTATGTTGAAATATTATTGGAGTTTTCTTTTTAAATACAGAGACCTGTCTAAATTATTAGACAGGTCACTTTGCATGTCATATAGATGTGGACAAAATCTTAAAGACATGTTAGTACATGGTACTTTTATTTCCTCAAGTCCTAATATTATTCGACAAATTGTTTTTATGGTATTTTTCCTTGCAATAGTTGTACTGTTTGTAATCATGTAGTACATTCTTTTAAGTTTATTAATAATGTTAAATTTGTACATAGGGGGTTGTTTTCTTGTAACAGTAGTGGAGCTATATATATTTTAAAATGTCCATGCAATCTCTTCTATATTGGTGAAACTAAGAGAATGTTTAAAGTGAAACTGTTAGAGTATATTAGGGACATTAAAAATCAAAGATAAGATAAAATTGTGGCTTTACACTTTAAAGCAAAACATAATAGTGACTTTTTATTATTACAGGGCAGCATTCTTGAACAAGTCAATTTTAAAATAAGGTAAGGAGATTCACTTAAATGGTATCTTCTTTTTAAAGAATCTATTTTTATTTTAAAATACAATACTTTGGTACCTGCAGGTTTGAACTGTGAAGTTAATTGGAAGTATCTTATTTAATTTAATTGTTAAATGGAATGATTGTTTTAAGTAATTTGTATTTAAGTTGGTTTGTGGAAATGCTTGCTACTCCTTGAAGGTCTTTTTGACCGAGGAGCTAGAGAGAGAAATAAAGCTTTCTTTGAATCTTTAGCCTGTTTATAGTATATACCTATGAACTTGTATCATGCATCTTCACCCTTACTGATGACTGCCTCACGTCTTGGATTTCAGACATCTAATCCTATGACTCCAATTGCTGGTGAGACCCTGACAAGCTCTGCATATGGTTTAATAATGCGCTGAAAGTTAAGAATGCAATGACTGAAGTAATTGTCCTCACTACTGATAACAGGCTAAAACAACCCAGATGGTTATGCTTATTCGTTTACTTTTCTTTGTGGTTTATTCCCATTAGGCCTGTTGTTTGTTTTCAGGAGACCCCCAAAATGTGGTATTTATATTTATTAGAGGTAAATTCATCAAGACTTTGGTGAAACTTTCATGTTTCTTGTGTAAAAGATCATTTTAGTAGTATTCAAAGAATTTGTTTATGTGAAATGAAAAAAAAAAGACTGATTAAGGCTATTTGTGCATATTATGATGATATAATACAACATGAGATGCAAATTGCACACCTCCCAACTGTCTAGATCCAGATTTTTGCCTGTTATTTTTGGTCTGTTCCTCATAAAATTTGCGGTTTTCTGGCAAAACAACTACGACTGAAGTCACTAAATAATGACATATATCTGAGTTTCAGACTTCATGTCCTTTAGAGACTAATGTTAATGCAAAACCTGTTACTCTAACAGCTTTCTAAGTTTATTTTTTTAGGAACAATATTTAAAATTTGTCCCTGATTTAGGGCCTTTGTCCCACATTATTTTTGGCTTTGTCCAGATTTCATGCACTTACAGGTTGAGATGTATGACAAAAGTTGGGTAAGCTAATTATTCATTCTTTAGGGGGTAGGTTGCAGACATTTTACATAATTAGTATGGGTTTAAAAAATTACAGAAGAACTTCAACAGTATTTTGTAAAACAGAATATTTTGATATGTATGATTCATTTGTATTTTAAAATGTATTTTAATGTTATTGTGTTTGTATCAAGGGAATGATTTTTTTTTCTGTTATCTGATTTCTTTGTTGGAATAATAATGCCACAAATTAAATTTAAAAAAAAGCATCTGTAGCTGTGTAAAATCACATGAATAACTAATAAAATGACACAAATCAAGCTACTAATATAACATGTTAAAGCGCTGTCATCTTTAATCTTTGAGACTTCTTCAGAAACCAGGTTATATATTAAAGATGAAAATGCTTAAACATATTATGTTGGCCACTCGATTTGTGTAATTTTATTAGTTAATCAGTAAAAACTAAAAGAAAATTCTAGCCAAGCTAGAATTTCCACCAAGTGACCCCTCAAACTTCTTGTATTAGAGGAACATGGGATATATGCAAATGAAACACAGCTCACGACCAGAGCAATCACAAGGACCTGGAAACAGATATTGTTTTATAAAAGACTCCTTTATTGCACTTTGTGTCCTCTTCAAATCCAAAAATTAAAAACAGCTTTAACAAAAACGAAAACAAGAAATATTGTCAAGCGCTTTCGCCCGGGCTCTCCCAGGCTTTATCAAGACAACTGTAAGTGGAAAAGCACTTCCTTTATATACCTTTTGCCTATTCCCCTGCTTCCTTAATTGGATTGATGGACTTGATTACTTAATTAACTTTTATTATTTATGTTTATATTTTATTTCTGTTTAGCCACAACCAAATGATGTTGTTTTTAAAAATTCTAATATTTGGTGTTGATTAAAAACATTTAAAAACCTTGAAAATAAACTAACAAGCTAGTAAAAATAAATATAGAAATAACTATGGAATAACAATAAAAACATGTTATAATTGCACTTTCTACCATCAACTTTAACAGCATTATGTTGTCCTTAGAATTAATAAATGTTTTATGGTATACCTTCCTTAAAAACAGTTTTTATTTGTTTATATGTAAACCAAATTAGATTGTTATGGAAGTATTCTTAAACTTGCTTGTGCTATACCTCAAAATATGTTTTTGTAAACATTATTTCTTAAGTCTGATAAAAAAGGAAAAAAATATATATGTATATATGTAAATACTTTTTTAAAAAACAAACATCTTTTTTTAAAAAACTGTATAAAATCTGTATATAAAAATACTTTCTATATTATTGTGTCGCTTGAATAGAAAATTTCCTTTAACCTAAAAATGCTAAAGCTTCCTAAAAACCTATATATATGTATACAAATGCATTGATAGCTTCATATTTATACATTCTTGTATAATGCCAAATAATGAAATGTGTAACAAAACATATAACCTTATTTACAACAATTTGGTGGAAAAACCATCTCTATAAAACTCTTGTTATTATAAATGTTGTGACTGCCATTTCATAGATGTTAAACAGTTGCAACCTGCTTGTGAACCACATTCTATTATAATTTGGCTCTTCGCAACTTCAAGACACTATTAATGCTTATAGCATCATTGAGGCCTGGTGGTTTTGTGGCATTTAATTTCAACTGCCATAATAGTTCTTTATGTTCTAGGGATGTCTCCCAGTCACCTCCTCTTACACTGTCAGTTGTTTGTTCCAACACAAAAAATTTTAAGCACATATTGTTGCATTTCAGAGAATGCTTAAAAAACGCATTCGATTCCTTCTTGTTTTTAATTTCATAAATGTGCTCATATACCCTTCTTTTTAAGGTTCTTTCAGTCTTTCCAACATAAAAACATAAACAATGTTGACAAAATCCTAAGTAAACCACACCTTTCGAGTTACAGTTAAAATGGCCAGATGGAAATAAATTTATGTTTCTTGATTTTAAATAAATACCCTTATTGTTCAATATAAAACAACATTGGTTACAGGTTACATATATGCAAATGACCTTATGAACATCAGGTGTTTCAGCTGTATGGCAATTCTGAATGCCCGTGACTTTTTTTCTTCTTAAGTCATTTAATGGACAAATTCAGGCCAATAAAGTCAAACCCCACTAGCTGTGGACATGCATGTTTCAGCCTTGTTATGGCCTCATCATCACAGCACAAGTGGACTGTTAAGAATATTAATGCCGTCAACCTCATACATGCTGCATAGGGAAACACTTTTGGAGGTTACACTTTCGTTCCCTGCCGTTTGGTGTTTTCTGCTATGATAGAGATTGCAAAAAAGAGAGGTGTGTGTGTGTGTGTGTGTGTGTGTGTGTGTGTGTGTGTGTGTGTGTGTGTGTGTGTGTGTGTGTGTGTGTGTGTGCATGCGCACTCGTGTGTGCGTGTGTGTGTGTGTGTGTGTGTGTGTGTGTGTGTGTGTGTGTGTGTGTGTGTGTGTGTGTGTGTGTGTGTGCGCGTGTGTGTGTGTATTATAGAAAGTGGAAGAATGACATTTTTGGCTATTTCTAATATGCAGAAGTTGTGTGTGATATATAGTGATGGGGTATCTTGAGAGGAGAGCTAGTTGCAGTTGGACTACAAGGCTGTGATATCTGTGTTTATGCTAAGTTGGTGCATTAAAGTAACAGAATGCAGATATGCTATATCTGCTTTGTCAGAATTTTTGTTAGTGTTAACAGAGTGGGCATTTAAAGATATGGCTATGAAAGAATTTTTACTCCAATGAAAACTTTGCAGAACTTATAATGGAACAAACTTATTGGAAGTTCCTGGAATGGAAATGAATGGTGCTTTTTCATGCATGTAGTAGAGGGTAATACAAAAATCTGAAATTAATATAAATATCTATTTGTTTTGGAAAGAGTAATAATAGTTGTTTGACTAAAATACTGTGTCTGAAATGGTGATGTGAAACTTTTGGAGAGGCCAAGGTATAGCTTCTTTAATCAAGAATCAAAGACATAGTCCAAATTAATGATGGACAGAAGCCCAAAATCAGGGACAATTATTTTAAAATATTACTCTTATTCACCTAGAAATTTAATAAAACATCAGGCTTTGCATCAAGAGGGATTTTCTGAAAAATAAAAAAGTATGAAACTATAATGTCTGCCATCATTGAGTGAATATAATGTTCAGTGATTACCAAAAATATATAGGTAATCTTCAGACTCTTGACCCTACTCAGTTTGGATTTGTCAAAGGAAGATCATGCCAGTTAAACCTGGTGGACTTTTTCGAGACAGTCACCAAGGCCCAGAATGAGGGGAAATCTGTGCATACAACCTATCTAGACTTAGCCAAGGCTTTTGACACTATACCTCACTCAGGCATCATTGACAAACTCACCCAGCTAGGTATCAACCCCTATATCATTAGATGGGTTACCAGCTGGCTCACTGATACAACCCATACAGTCAAAATATGGGAATACACCTTAAACGGCAAATCCGTAACCAGTGATGTTCCACAGGGATCAGTCCTGGATCCCCTACTGTTCAGAGTTTATTTCTTCAAAGTACAAACAAAAACTAAAGGTCTGTGAATGACAAAGTTTGCTGACAACTGCAAACTGGGAGTGGTCATAGAATCTCCAAACGATGTCAACATCCTACAAGAGGGTCTTATGCAAACAAATGATTGGTGCCAAAGTCACGGCCTTAAATCCAATGCAAAAAAATGTATTGTCATCCCTTTCATCAAGGGCAATGTTCCTACTAACTACCACATCAATACCCAGCACCTTAAGTACACACTCACTGGTGAGACACCTGGGCATACAGGTTGACAGCAACCTTACTTTTGACCACCATGTCTCCACAGTGGTAAAAAGGGCATCTATATCGCTCATCTCATAAGTAAGGGCATTGTCTCCAGAGAAAAAGAAATTATAACATCCCTGTACTCTTCCCTCATCAGGCCAATAATTGAGTACAACACCCCTTTTGGTATGTACCTTTCCAAGCACCTGCAGCAATTGGAGAGACCACAAAGGTTCCTCACAAGGAAAATTCAAGGTCTTCAGTATCTTTCCTATGTAGATTGGCTGAAAAGCTTGTGTATAGGACAGTCTCTGACCCTGCTTTATTGGAAATGCTGTATATCTGTAAGTCAAATGGCACATGGGTTACTCACTATAAAGACGTTAACATGGTATGTGACATTAATCGAATCTGCTGGAGGGACAGATTTTTCTCCCAGAGGTTACCACACCTTTGGAACAGATTCCCACTTCATGTCAAACAGAGCACCTCATTGGCCCTCTTCAAATGCAATTTGGACGATTCGATGGGTAACTGTAAATTCACCCTGGGGGGGTTCACCTGTGTCTCTCTTGGACAGGGGCAATAGGTGCTGATCGTGGAAACAAGGGTAACTTGGCTAGGCTTGTAAAGGCCCTAGGACCATTAGCCTAGCAACTTCCTATGATCCTATGATAAAAGCAAAAGATACTAATGAGACATTAGCGACTGTTGAAAATTTGATAAATAAGAGTTTTATTTCTCTATCCTGAAGATCAGTTTATGAGTGATGATGTTACTTTAATAGCTGGCACTGAAAAACTATGCAGCAAGTGCCCATAAAAAATCAGTTTATGGATTTGTAAAACATATTCCAACTGAAAGATCTACAGTACCTCTTGAGGATAACTAAGAGGAATGGCATGAATGCTCAGGAAATGGTATGTGACAGTCATGTACAGACAGCACATTTGTTTTTTCTATGGCAGTAGCAATACAAACTAAGCTTTTAAACTTTATCATTTATACATGGTTGGAGAAGAGACCCAGATTTGGGTATACCTGACCCTTTTATTTGTAATGAACAAGTAGTACTCTGCCCTGTCCCTAACAGTAGGGTAACTAACAAAAGAAGTATAGCAGAAATAGATAATGAGGGAGAAATATGTAAGTAGTCTGAATAAATAAATAGAAATAAAATAAAATAAAAACTTAAGAAGGTGGGCTGCTGGTGGAATACTAAATAGGGAATTGATGTCGTATGAGGATGATGAGAAAGGAAGTTCAGTTGAAACAAATGCTGAATTAAATGGTAAAAAGAATTCTGTAGAAATTTTAAATACAAAAATGTTAACAATGAAAAACAATTTTTTATCGGGGATTCCCAACTTAGAAGACTTAAAAATCTCATGCCCAATGGCGGCCGGCACCAGACCGGGACTTTGGAGCTCGGGCCGACTGGGGAGCCGCCTGGTGGCAGGATGGCCCAGGTGTAATGACTACAGCAGTGTCAACACTCGAACATCTACATTTATGGTAGGTACAAAACTGTACTTTTAGCCCCAGACCATGGCGTCCCTTGCTGTCGGTTTTGTGCCTTGTTCAACGCCCAAACTATTTGTCATTGGGCTATTTTTGTCACTAAATTCTTTCGCTCTCTATCTCCGTATTCTGAAATGGCTTCAATAAGCCATCCGGCTACCGATCTTCCGAAAAAAACATAAGGATGAAGACAGACCGCATAGGTCCAAAACTGCCGCCAACTCTACCATTAAGCTAGTCGTCAGTCTGCCCGGTACTCAGTGAGGCGCTTTTGCAGCCCTTGATACCCACTTCTACAGATTTGCAGGCCTCTACAGAGACCCGTTCAGAGTCTGGTATGCCGCGAGATGCTTTTTCAATTATGGAACCTGCGGATGTCTCTATCTTGGATGGGTCTGGAGCCGCTGTGCAGGCACCAGCTTCTGAGGGTGTATTCTGGTCTTCCTATTTTCATATTAAACCGACGGCTTCATTTAAAAAATACCGAATTTCTCAGGCCTAAGGTTCGTACTACGCCTAGGAAACAGGTGACCAAAGCGCACTCTCTGGCCCTCATGCCACAAAAACAAATGCTTAGAATGGCTGAAGGCCTTAATAATTTAATTAGGGGAAGTCCGCCTTCCCCCTCAAAAAGACCAAGAACTAATTTTCTTTCAGATTCTTCTGATCAGGAGTCTAACTCTGACCCTTCTAATTACCAGGACATACCCTTATCTACTTATGAGGATTCTGATGCAGAGGATTCCATTCCCTCTGCTTCCCCACCAGAAGATTTTTCTTTTAGTGAAACCCTGCATACCCTTAGAGAGCATTTCCGCTGGAAGAGCCAGGACTACAGTCAGTCCAAAAAGAGACTCAGGGAATTTTTAAGCTTGCCTCAGCACAGGCCTCTAGCTATCCCTCCTGTTCTGGAAATTGTAGATGTCTTCTTGGAATCCAGCCTTACTCTTGATACTTTGCCTCCAGCTCCCAGGAAACCTGACAGGTACTATAGATTACCTGACTCCAACAAATTCCTCTTTAAGAATCCTGCTGTGGATCCAAAGACCATTTCCCAGGGACCTAAAGGCATTAAGGCTACAATGGCCAAAAATCCTACCCCTTCGGATAGGGATTCTAGGGCTTTAGACAGATGGGGTAAGAAGGTATACACCTCTGCTACTCTTGCCATCAGGGCTTTAAATTGCCAGTTTTATATGTTAAAGTATCTGCAGCATATTATAGAACTAACGGAACAGAATATTATGTTGATTCTTGATTGTGCAGAACATAAAGATTTACAAGAGTTAATGCATTCTGCTAACCAAGTTGGTAAACGTACTTTTGTAATGTGGTTTTGATGCCTTAGAAGCATCTTGCAGGGTTGCTGTCTCTGGGTCTGTTCTTAAAAGGCATGCTTTGCTTAAGGAACAAAACTTGCCAGACCATGTCAAAGTAAAATTACTCGATGCACCATTAAACCAAGAGCGTCTCTTTGGCAATAAAGCTGAAGAAGTCCTCAAAAGGATGGAGGAAAAAGGTAAATCTATGTAAACTGTTAAAGATTTCTTACAAGTACAGCCCCCTAGATTCAGTAGGCATTGGCCTTCAAAAAACTGGTCTTTTCCAGTCCCTCCCAGACCTTCAGTCCAAACCCAGGGGCAGCAGACCACCAAGACTACAGTCTCAGGGTATGCACAGATCTAAGCAATGGAGTGCACCCACGTCCAAAACAGGGAGTAGTAAGCTGCCATCCTATGGTAATATCTCACAATAAGTTCTCCTTAACTCTTCCAAGCCTTGCCCAAGTACTTGCACCTTTAGGACGGAAACTTGCCCTGCATGCCATAAACTGGGAGTACATTACCCTGGACAGATTGGTCTTAAGTATTGTTTTCCAGGGATGCAGATTCCACTTCCACTCACTCCCAAATCCAAGCAGATGGCCAGACCTTCCCCCAAGCCAGTGAGCAGAGGCCCAAAAGCAAGTACTTTCTCTTCTCTGTATCAAGGTTATTCAACCTGTCCCAGCAGAACAAAGGGGGGCAAGGCTTTTATTCCAGACTGTTTCTGGTACCCAGAAAAGAAAACTCTTGGCGTCCTATCCTGGATCTGTCTGTTCTCAACACCTTTCTGGTGGTTCCAAAATTCAAAATGCTTACTCTCCAACAGCTGCTTCCTATGCTAGCCAAGGACTCCTGGCTAGCAACCCTAGATTTAAAAGAAGCTTATCTACACATCCCCATAAGGGAATCTTGCAGGAAATACCTACATTTCAGAGCAGGCTCTATGCATTATCAGTTCTCTGCACTTCCCTTTGGCTTATCTACTGCACCTAGGGTATTCACAAAATGCCTAGCTCCAGCCATTGCATATTGCTGGCAGAGAATGATTCAAATTTACCCATACTTGGACGATTGCCTGATTCAGGTGGACAGTCAGGAATTGCTATTACAACACCTGACATTTGTAAAGAGATTTCTAACTTCACTGGGGTACACCATCAATGAAAACTAGTCACATATGGTACCCATCCAACAGATTGTATTCATGGGAGCAAGCTTGAACACAACTTCCCAGATGGCATTCCTCACTCCAGAAAAACAAATGTATTTGACAAACTACTTCAATCTACTGGCCACCAAAACCCAGCTCTCTGAAAGAAAAATACTGCAAACCCTAGGCTTCATGGCATCTTGCATTCTACTAATTCCATATGCAAAACTGCATATGAGGAAACATCAATGGTACTGAAAAAGTCTCTGGTGTCAACATTCTCAGGACCTGGAAGCAATAATTCCTGTCATCCCTTGACTAAGGGCAGAGTTCCTTTAGTGCGCAGAGGCCTGCTACCACAACAAGGGACTCCCTTTCACTCAACCCCTGCTGCCCAAACCCTAACAACAGATGCATCAGACTATGCATGGGGGGCTCACATCGCAGGACACGACATTCAAGGCAAATGGAGCTCAAAGAAAATGCACTTGCATATCAATCAAAAAGAAATGTTAGCTGTACAGAAGGCTCTGACAGCCTTCAAAGGCCTTATTCTTCTAGGACAACTATTGGTAAAGACAGACAACACCGCAGTTATGTGGTACATAAGCAGGGGGAACCCATTCCTACCCACTCTGCGGATTAGCCACGGCTCTGTGGAACACAGCCTTGAGCAGCCAAGTGCACCAGCAAGCTCAATTCCTGCCAGTCCAACTAAATTCACTGGCAGGTAACTTAAGCAGAATTCTCATGGACCCACACAAGTGGAAACTGGAACCCAAAATATTCAAGCTTTTGAGGAACAGATGGGGGGCACCAGAGGTGGACCTCTTTGCTTCCCCTCAGAACTATCAATTGAGCAGATATTGCACCAGAACTCCCCACAGTCAAGCTTAGAAAGTGGATGCCCTGTCCTTAACCTGGGAAAGCTTCTATCTATGCCTTCCCCCTCTGCCCCTCCTCTCGAAGGTTCTACTAAAGATCAAACAGTATAAGCCAAGGACAGTCCTGATTGCACCAGACTGGCCATGCCAGCACTGGTATCCTCTTTTGCGCAGTCTGACAGTAGTGCCACCATGGCACCTGCCTCAGGCCCCTTCCCTGCTGTCCCAGCAGGAGGGCCAGATTTTACACCCTCAGCTACACACTCTGAACATAGCAGCCTGGCTCATCCCCTGAATTCTTCACCAGCAACTCAGTAAGCAAGTGCTGGATGTCATTCTTGAGGCAAGGAGGCCTAGTACTAGAAAATCCTATTTGGAAAAGTGGAAAAGACAGAAAGTGGAAGGGAACTAATCTAAGGGGGCGGCAAAAGCCAACACATTCTGGCTAGGCTTATAGATGCCCTTGGGCAGATAGCCTAGTACCTACCTATGAACCTATGAATAGCAGCTGCGTTACAGTGGCTTCCATGCCTGTCTGCAAACTGTAAGATATTTTACATAAAATATTCAGTACTAAAATTTAGAATAATAATGAGGTTGTAACAGTTTGTGGTACTAATAATGTAGGAAAACCTCTGATCAGTGAGTACAGAGTGTGAAAGCACTGTAGATGTAAGTATTGAGAAGGATTTTACTCTGGTCTTCTCTGACATCTTGCAGTCCCCTAGGTTTGAACCTGACTGGAAAAAAATGCTAGCAGTTTTACAAGTAAAACCTTGGAAATATGTTTATAAATATATAAATTATATATTTTTGAAAAGGACAAATCACTTGAGTTGCATTGGTATTAGGAAACTGGGAACATCTTTAACAAAATAAAAAAATTATTATTTTTTTTTTTTGGAATGTCTCCTTGAGAGCACTAAAATGTTTATTAAATAATAGCCGTAACCTCGATAATAAGTCAGGCGAGTTTGATGCCAGAATTAACACTGAAGGTTACGATGTGGTGTTGGTGCTGGAGGCTTGGTTTGGAAAAAAGTTTGATCAAAACAGTGTAAGAAACTTCTCTGTGTAGAAGATTTTCAGTCCATATATTTCTAGTTAATCACTGTATATTAATCAGATCAGACAATAGTAGTAGAAGTAGCGAACATAAACTTGTCAAGTCAAAAAGTAATAATAGAAAATATATAATTCTACAGCATTACTAAGTATTCGAAAGTAATCCAAGCAAGGCAGGCAGTCTGTTTCCAGTCGAAAATCCTTTATTAAGTACACAGACAAGCGATCCAAGTAAAACAAAAATAGAGTAATAATTTCCTCACAAGCTTTCTAAATATATATATACTTTTTATCAGGCATGGGAGTGGTTTATTGTGCTGTAAAACAAAGTGTTATTGGTACACATGTTAAATTCACATCCCTTCCCCCATCAGTGTGACATTCCAGCTGGTCCTGCCCTACCTAGTAGCTGTCATAATAATATATAGCCCTAATGTACTTTAATGGTACATCTTATTTAACCAAATTATTAAGTAGATTATTAAGTCTGTGATTTTATACAAGGCAATATACTACATGGATGGAAATATATCAACCTTAGTTCATTTTGCGATCAAAAATTATATATAAATATATACATATACATTTTGCATGTAAAAATCAGTTTCTATATTCATAACCTATTATTAACAAAGATCGCTTTCATCCTTCTAGACTTCTTCAGGTCTGTGTACAAGAACCCTAAAAACCTATATAATTGTATAATTAGTTAATATTGTTATTACCATCATTTTGAATAAAGTGGAAAAAAGAGAACCAGAAAAAAATAAAAATAAAAAAAATATATGTATGATGATGGAAACAAAATATACACTTAAATTTCAAATGATTTAAAATGGTATTTAAAACCAATTTGTAGAAAAAAAAAAAATAAAATACAATTGGTCATGTAAACAATGTGGCAATTTTCTAAGTTCCAGTGCACTTTTAATTGAACAGTAGTAGTTTAGTCCAGGCTTCCTAAAAGAGTTCAGCTTTAATTGCCACATGAGTTCATGTTTCTCCAGAATATTCGGGACGTCTCCTTCAAGATCACCCATGTCTATGCGATCCAGGATCTGGAACTTAAAACCTGTGTGTCTTTTATGAAGAGAAAGGTGTTTGGCTAGTGCATTATTTTTACATTCAGAGCGGATTTCTGACAGATGACATGAAATCCTTCGCTTGAGTTTATTTACAGTCTTGCCCACATAGAATGCATCACATTCATTGCACTGTACCCTGTAAATTACTTTTTTAGTGTTACAGTCACCCCCTGCACTGGTTTTAATGATCTTCTTTAAATAAGGGCAATAAAAACTATCACCTTGCTGTATAAATATACAAAATGTACAATTAGTTTCACATCTTTTAGTGCTTTTCTCACATGGTCTAGGTTTAAATTCAACAAAACTTCTAATATTCCTGGCTTTCCTATGAACAAATGATGGGGCTTCACCTAAGATGTTAATCAGAAAAGGGTTTCCTGTGACAATGTCCCAGTTTTCTTCAATAATATTTTTGATACTGTGATAATCCAAAGTGTATGTCAGGATGCAGCTATTTTTGAATTTGTTATTCTCTGTGGGATTACTTAACATTTTTCTACTGGGGAGGTTGAGTGAAGGTGCTTCAGTCCTTTTCAGTTCTATAATGGGTTCCAGGATGTTTTTTAACATCTGACTTTCATAGCCTCTCACTAGAAAATCATTCTCTAAGTTGTTCCGGTTTCTCAAAAATGGTTCCATCTCTGTGGTAATTCGAGTTAATCTATAGCCTTGGGACTTCACTACATTATACTTGGTTTTTGTAGGCTGTAGACTTTTACTGTGGAGTAATAAGTTAACCCTAGTTGGTTTTCTGAATAGATCAGTGGTGATTCTGTTATTGTTGGTGTCCTTGGAAATCTGCATATCTAAGAAAGTGGTTGAAGTACAGCTATGGGAAGAGGTAAACTTCAGGAAGGGGGTTGTTTGATTGAGGTAAGTGATAAAATCTCCAAGCTGCAAGGTGTCACCTTCCCACACAATAAAGACATAGTCAATAAAACGTAAATATCATGTGATATGCTGCATGTAGTCTGTGTTGTTTAACACAAAGTCCTCCTCCCATTTGCCCAGGGCTATGTTAGCTATGCTGGAAGCCATGGCAGCCCCCATTGCTATACCAGTTTTTTGTTTGTAGTGTTTGCCATTGAAAGTAAAGAAATTGAAGTCCAGTACAAGATTAATGAGCTTGCTTAACTTTTGCAGTTGTGCCTGTGTACCCTGATTATGTTTCTTAAAAGACTCCATAGCTGCTGTTATACAGTAATTGTGAGGGAGCACTGTGTACAAAGATTCCACATCAATAGTTACCAAAATACTGTCAGCTTCCAATGTTTTTTTATTTTCTTCAAAAAATCCATTGAATCTCTTATGTATGACTTATTCTTTTCTGCTAAAGGTTTCAGCAAGTAATCAAGGTAAATGGCTGTGGCTTCAGTAAGGGAACCTCCACTTGCTACTACCGGTCTATAAGGTGGGTCTTCTCTGTTCTTGTGTGGCTTTGGTATTCCAAAAAAGTAAGATAAACGTGGGCATGGGCTCTTTAAATAATTATAAAGATTTTCAGTGATAAGTTTTTCTTCCCATAATGTGGTGAGATTAGTGTTCCATAAATCGTATGCTCTTTTTATGTCATCCATGGCAAATAACTCATAAAATTTGTTATCCTCCAGCATGTTCTCTATCTTTTGGTTGTAGCTAGTGATATCAGTCACAAGTATACCTCCTCCTTTGTCTGCCTTCATTACACGCCTGGATTTACACATGTATATAGTTTTTTTGTAAACCTGGTCATATTTTATCAGAGTATTCTTAACTCATAAAAAAATAAACTTTTTTTATTTTGGAGCTGGTAATAATATCTATCCATATGCTATTAACCATGATAAGGTCTCTGTTAAGTATTTAGGTATCATAATTGATGACAAACTCACCTTTGAAGCCCATTAGATAAGCATGATTGAATGTTGTTATGGTATAATGAGGGACATTCTGCACATTCTCAGCAGCAGAGATGAAAGTGTTTGATTTGGTTTTATATATATATATATATATATATATATATATATATATATATATATATATATATATATATTTATAAAATGTTGTGGACAGCTTTGTCTTTACAATATGAAATATTTAAAAAAAAAGTTAGAAAGAATTCAAAACACACACAAAACTAAACTGAAACACCTTCCACACAGAGTAAGGGTGAAAATCATAAAATTGATTTTATTCAGGTATAGGCTTCTCAGGGGTGATGTCCTAGTTCTAATTAAGTGTGTAAAATGATTGTTAGCTGCAATCTTTTGGATTGAGTTTTGTGCCACATATTAGAAACATCAGGAATTACCTTCTTTTAGACTTAAGTAGATTTAAGTCTGCTGTAAAGTTATGAAATTTTTTTTTTTTTTAGACATCGGACTGGCAGAGCTCAGCATTCTCTCCTACTGGAAATGAGACAATCCACAACTCTAGTAAACTTTAAGGAAAGATTGGATAGTTAATTCTATTGAAACCATATCAAACCAATAACTTGGCACTAATTTCTATATATTCTCTTTGAGGCTTAGCTGTATAACTTCACTAAATCATTGAAAGCACTGGCCAAGTATTTCCTGACTTCACCTCCTCTAAGCCTGTTATTAGAAAAGTGAAAGTGAATGTTCAAAATGAAGGTATGGACATTAATAACATTTATAAATTACAGATAAACTGATGTAGAGTATGGCCAAGCCCAAGCCTGTAATTGATGATAGGAAGGTGGTCTGTATGTGTTAAATAAGATGTAAAAAAAAAAAAGTCAACAGAGTGTGCTGATTTTCCTTATATCAGGACAGCCTGTGGCCAAAATGCACTCACCAAAAAATAAAAAAATGTTTTAAGTATGGTTAGAAGAGGAATCTGGCAACTGGATTTAAGCATGTTTTCTTTATAAATGTGACCTAATTACCATGAAGACATTAATATAAGTAAATCAGATAAAACTGTTTAATAAATATAGCCTCTTAGGAAAATTCTGATGTGAGGCAGAAGGGGAATAGAATAGTCATAGGTTCATAGGTTCATACTAGGCTATCTGCCCAAGGGCATTTATAAGCCTAGCCCATAGTTATGTGGCTTTCGCCACCCCTTTAGTTTGAATAAAAACTATGCCTATAATTTTTTTGTGCCTCTGTCAAGCAGTGACACTGAAGTAATCCCTGGGGTATATCTGCGATCTCCCATCCATTGGTCAAGATTCCTCTTGAACAAGGCCAGCGAGGTGCTCTGCCTCACATGTACCGGGATTTTGTTCCACAGCATAGGGAGTCTCTGGGTGATGAATCTGTCCCTCCAGCACGTTCTATTTATAACAGTGTCAAGGTTTAAGTCTCCCGCCCTTGTGGTTCTGAGGGATCTAGATTTTTTGAGGTGAAGCATATTCATCAAATCTGGGTTTGACATGGCCTTATATGTCAGGCACAGGTCACCTCTGAGCAAGCGGTATGAGACTGAATACAGCTGGAGTTCTTTCAGTCGGGCAGCATAAGACATATTTTTGAGACCCTTTATCCTTTTGGTGAGGAACTTTTGGGGCCTTTCAAGCTGCAGCAGGTGTCTGGTCAGATACATTCGAGCGGGCATTGTACTCAATCATAGGTCTAATGAGTGATGAGTACAGGGGACGATGACGTCCCTTGATCTAGATGTGAATCCCTTCATGATCAGGTGGGTGATATAGAAGGTTTTCCTAACTACTTTAGCAACATGAGTGTCAAACGAAGGCTACTGTCAACTTGGGTCCCCAGATCCCTGATGACTTTTCTGTGCTCAGTGGATTGCCACCTATATGGTAGCTAGGGGTAACCTTGTTTTTCCCAACGGTATGACTATGCATTTTTGGCGTTTAACTTCAGGCCATGGCTCTGGCACCAGTTATCCGTTTCTGTGAGGCCCTTCTGGAGGATATCTGTGTCAGATGTGTTTTCGACTATGGCGCCCAGTTTGCAGTCATCTGCAAACTTTGTCAGCCATAACCCTCCTGTGTTTGCTTGTACTTCAGAAAAGTAGATGCCGAACAAGAGTGGACCCAGGACTGAGCCCTGTGGGACACCACTTGTGACAGGCTTTGAGTCTGACATGGCTCCAGCAACTCTGACCCTGTGGGTTCTGTCACTTAGCCAGTTTGCAACCCATCTTGTGATGTATGGGTTTACATTCAAGCTGATGAGTTTTTCGATGATACCTGAGTGGGGTATTGTGTCGAAGGACTTTGCCAGGTCGAGGTAGGCTGTATGGACTGCCTTTCCCTCATCAATGGCCTTGGTGACTGTCTCAAAAAAGTCAACCAAGTTTAAGAGGCAGGATCTGCCTTTGATAAAGCCAAACTGGGTTGGATCCAAAGTCTGCAAGTTCCCTATGTCTTTATTTATGAGTTCCATTATGATCCTCTCCATGGCTTTGCAGATAAGGCTTGTCAAGCTAATGGGGCGGTAATTTCCAGGGTCTGTGGAGGCACCGCCCTTATGAAGTGGGACCACAGTCACCGAACGCCACTCCTTGGGTACGTATCCTGAGGTGAGGCTAAGATTAAACAGCTGTCCTAACTGTGGGTTTAATTCCTTGTTGAGTTCATGAAGCACACAGCCGGGGACACCATCCGGTCCCATGGATGCTGTGTTTTGCCTTAGTGAGGGCAGTTCTCACCTGGGCGTGGGAGATGTTTGGGGGGCTACAACCCTCTGGAATAGATATCTCTCCTTTTGGGGGGGGGGAGAAGTTTGCACTGAACCTGTCAGCCAGTATGTTAGCAATGTGTGTAGGTTCAGTAATTTTCACATCATTTTGAACTAATTCTGAGCATATCTGGGAGTTTCCTCCTAGGTTTCTAACATAGCTAAAGAAGGCCTTATGATTGTCTTTAGAGTCCTTGGCGATTTTTCTCTCAAAATTTGCCTTGGATGATTTTATGAGAGCTCTTAGTTTTTCACTTATAATGATCAAAGGTGTCTTACCTTTCAAGGATTTTGCTCTATCTTGTAGTAGCTTCCTCCTTTTGTTGTAGAGCTTTTTTATGGCTGGGGTCCACCAGACTGGACGCTTGCCTTTGGTACAGAGAGTCTTAGTTTTGTTTGGGATTGCCTGATCCATGCAGTCCTGTAGGTGCTTGTAGAAGGCATTTGTAAGTGATTCAGCGGTTTGAGTAATGTTTACCACTGGCTCAGGGGCCTTAAAGGAGACCACACTAGTTTTTAGAAGTGTGAAATCGGCTTTTGAGAAGTTTTTCACTGTGGTCTTTTTTGTTTCAGGTGGGGGCGGGATGAGGACCTCCAGCGAGATTAGTTTATGATCTGATCTCACCAGTGAGGGGTATACTTCCGGTGTTGAACATTTTGATCCCATGTTCGTGATGATGAGATCAAGTATGTTTTCTCCTCTTGTGGGGATGGTGACTAGTTGTTCCATGGCATTTGAGTTTATGAACTCCAGGAATCTTTGGGTTAGAAAATCATATGTTGCAAAAGAAAAACAAATGTAAAAAGGATGTGCTGGCAGCAGAGGCAGAGTAACATAACAATGCATATATAGCTTTAAGAGCTGAGTGAGGAAGTCGGTATGAAAAAAGTAGGAAATAAAGAAATAAAGGTTTGAGACAAAAGATACTTTCTGTCTTGCTTCACTAAATGTCAAGGAGTCTTGAGTGAAGAATGTACTTAGTAATACATGACTTACTAAGTGAAGTTGGTAGCCCTTTTTTTTTACAAGAAATGCAAATGTATTTTATCAAAGGCATGAGTGATTTTAAACGTTAAATTTTTTATTGTTGTTGTTGTTGTTGTGTCTTTCGGCTTTTCCCGGTTAGGGGTTGCCACAGAGGAACTCCAGTCCGCTAATGATTGCCAGTAGATTTTTACGTGCCGAATTGTCAGCCCTGACGCAGAACCTTCACTACTAGGGAGAAAATGCAGCTGAAGGTACTGCACTTTGTATATATAGTAAAAAGCAATGGTTAAAAATTACAGAGCTTATGAATGGTTAGGAACACAGTAATTGATGTGTGTGTGTGCGTGGATGCTATCTATATAGTATTTACAAATTTTATGGAAAAAAAGGTGAAGAGCGGGGAGCAGTTTTGTATATAAATAGGAAGATTGTGTGCATGTATGTTGTGAGAGGATTTTGATTTGGGCATTGCCTTTGATGTACAAAGCTTATTTTCTGCAGATTTAAATGGAAAATACATGGAAGCAAATAATTCCTAGTGCTGCCAGATGAAAGTAATGCTTTAAATGTGAGACTCCAAACAATACTAAACACTCAAGAATGTACTCTAAAGGATACCAAATCCACAAGAATTCACTATCAAGCAGTCATCCAAGAATTTGCTACGAATAGGCTGATTGCATATTGATTGAAATGGAAATTATGTTTCAAGCTCAATTAAAACAATCTTCCTACAAGATAGACAGAAATGTTTATTTGCATTTAATTTTAAAGATGTTAACCTGGAGGTTCTGTGCTGCCTTATTGTTATACAAGTCTGTTTCCATTTCGTAAGTCCTCAAAACCCTTCCTTTCAGTTCAGCCAAGTGAAGAACTATGTTCAATAGTTGTCACACAGCACACTCTGGTGGTGAGAAGGAAAACCTACTGCACAGACCTTCATAATGTAAAACTAGAATAAAGGTTGGAAAAACTTGATTCTTGGATTAACAACATCACATTAAGCAAGCCTTCTGCCAAATGTGTAATAGCATTAGAAATTACTGTTAGTAAGGTAAATAGTAAAGCACAATATTTAACATATAGATAGTGATATATAAAAGCATCAAAGTGCACAGCTTTCTAATTAAAAATTATAGAGGTTTGCTTTAGAGCCCACTGATTTGGGTGAAAGTAGAAAGCACAAAAGCTGTGTTCTTGATCAACATAAAAATTAAAAGGATGTTATCTAGCCTTTCATTTATTTATAATTAGATAGGGAAGAAGAGGAGGTAGTGTTAGAATCTATCTTCCTGGGCACAAACATTTCTGCAGGTGGCGATTGTAGCTATGAAATCATACCTCACAACATCTTAGGTTCATAGGTTCATAGGTTCATAGGTTTATACTAGGCTATCTGCCCTAAGGCATTTATAAGCCTAGCCCAAATTTTTGTGGCTTACGCCACCCCTTATATGAAAAAATACTGTGCCCATTAGTTTGTTGTGCCTCTGTCCAGCAGTGACACAGAGATGATTCCCGGGGTAAACCTACGATCTCCCATCCACAGGTCTAGATTTCTCTTGAACAGAGTCAGCGAGGTGCTCTGCCTCACATGGACCGGGATTTTATTCCACAGCATAGGGAGTCTCTGAGTGATAAATCTATCCCTCCAGCACGTCCTATTTATATCCGTGCTAAGGTTTAAGTCGCTTGCTCTAGTGGTTTTGGTGGATTTGGATTTTTGAGGTGGAGCATGTCCATTAATTCCGGGTTGGACATGGCCTTGTATGTCAGGCACATGTCACCTCTGAGCAGATGGTATGCGACTGAATAGAGCTGGAGTTTCTTCAATCTGGCAGCATATGACAGATTTTGGAGTCCCTTTATCCTTTTGGTGAGGAACTTTTGGGGTCTCTCCAATTGCTGCAGATGTCGGGTGAGATACATCCCGAATGGGGCATTGTACTCGATCATTGGTCTGATAAGTGAAGAGTACAGGGGAACAATGACCTCACTAGATCTGGATGTGAATCCCTTCATGATCAGGTGGGCAATGTAGAAGGTCTTTCTAACCACTTTAGCAACGTGAGTGTCAAAAGAAAGGCCACTGTCAACCTGGGTCCCCAGGTCCCTGATAACCTCTTCTGTGCTTAGTGGATTGCCACCTATATGGTAGCTTGGGGTTACCTTGTTTTTCCCGAAGGGTATGACTATACATTTTTGGCGTTTAACTTCAGGCCATGGCTCTGGCACCAGCTATCTGTTTCCGTGAGTCCCTTCTGAAGGATATCCGTGTCCGATGCACTTTCCACTATGGCACCCAGTTTGCAGTCGTCTGCAAACTTTGTCAGCCAAAGTCCTCCCATGTTGGCCTGTACTTCTGAGAAGTAGATGCCAAACAATAGGGGGCCAAGGACCGAGCCCTGTAGGACACCACTTGTGACCGGCTTGGAGTCTGACATAGCGCCAGCAACTCTAACCCTGTGGGTTCTGTCCTTAAGCCAGTTTGCAACCCATCTTGTGACATATGGGTTTACATTTAAGCTGGTAAGTTTTTCTACAATACCCGAGTGGGGTATTGTGTCGAAAGCCTTGCAAGGTCAAGGTAGGCTGTATGGACTGCCTTTCCTCATCAATGGCCTTGGTGACTGTTTCGAAGAAGTCGACCAAGTTCAAAAGGCATGATCTTCCCTTGACAAAGCCAAACTCGGTCGGGTCCAATGTCTGCAAGTCTCCTATATCTTTGTTTATGAGCTCCATTATGATCCTCTCCATAGCTTTGCAGACTAGACTTGTTAAGCTTATGGGGCGGTAATTACCAGGGTCCGTAGAGGCGCCGCCTTTGTGGAGTGGGACCACAGTTGCCGTACGCCACTCCTTGGGCACGTATCCTGTGGTAAGGCTGAGATTAAACAGCTGCCTTATGTGCGGGTTTAATTCCTCATTTAGCTCGTGTAGCACATAGCCGGGGACACCATCCGGTCCCATTGATGCTGTGTTTTTAGCTTTAGAGAGAGCAGCTTTTACCTGCGCATTTGAGATGTCCGGGAGGCTACACTCGGCTGGGATAGTTATCTCTCCTTTAGGGGGGAGGGGGGTGAAGTTTGCACTGAACCTGTCTGCCAGTATGTTGGCAATGTCTGTGGGTTCAGTGATTTTTGCATCATTTTGGACTAATTATGAGCATATCTGGGAGTTTCCACCCAGGTTCCTAACATAGCTGAAAAAGGCCTTATGATTGTCCTTTGAATCCATGGCAATTTTTCTCTCAAAATTGGCCTTAGTTGATTTTATGAGTGCTCGTATTTTTTTACTAATAATGATCAGGGGTGACTTCCCTTTTATGTATTTTGTTCTATCATGTAATAGCTTTCTCATCTTATTGTAAAGTTTGTTAATGGCTGGGGTCCACCAGACTGGACGTTTGCCCTTTGTGGAAAGAGTCTTGGTTTTATTTGGGATTGCCTGATCCATGCAGTCCTGGAGCTGTTCATAGAAGGCATTTGTAAGGGCTTCCACAGCTTGGGTTGTGGTTTCCACTGGCTCAGGGGCCTTGAAGGATACCACACCAGTCTTGAGTAGTGTGAAGTTTGCTTTAGAGAAGTTCTTCACTATGGTCTTTTGTTTGGGGTGGGGCGGGATGTGGATTTCCAGTGAGATTAGTTTATGATCAGATCTCACCAATGAGGGATATACTTCCGGTGTGGAGCATTTTGTCCCCATGTTTGTGACAATGAGATCTAGTATATTTTCTCCTCTCGTGGGAACAGTGACTAGCTGTTCCATGGCATTTGAATTTATGAACTCCAGGAACCGTTGGGCTAGAAAGTTAGGGCTTGAGTAATGTTCCCAGTCTATATTCGGGTAGTTGAAGTCACCCAATATGATGGTGTTTGGAGATACATTTATACCATCCAGTGTCTTCAGGAAGGCTGTGTGGGGTTCCTGAGTTTGAGAGGGTGGCCTGTAGCATGCTACAATTTGTAGAGCAGTTTTGCCTATGGTTAGTCGCACCTGGATGGTTTCCGAAGCTTCGTGCGTTGCCACCAACCTGGAGGTGTGGGTATCCTTTATGAATATGGATACACCCCCTCCTTTTGTGGTGTGGTCCGGGTTTTGGGGCCAGAACGCATGATATGAGGTAAAACCTAATAGTGCCGGGGTGCTCTCAGGAGCCTTGAACCAGGTTTCAGTTACAGCACAGACATCGATGTTCTCCATACTGAGAAGGGCCTCGAGTGCGTGCATTTTGAGATTTAGACTTCTGGCATTGAGCAGCATTACCCTCAGTTTCTTCCCATTTTTGTTTTCTAGGGTGGTAGGTTTAGAATTTGAGCCTTGCGTAAAAAGGCACTATGGGGTGGCAAGAGCCTTAGCCAATATCCGGAATCCCAGGGTGACAGGTGCAAGCCATCCCTTGCGAAGCAGCGTGGCTTGTCAAGCATGTCATCCCAGGCAGACAGACACTGGATCCCCTTTGAATGACACCAGACATTAAGCCAATTGTTAAAGCTGATCATCTTGTCTCTATATTGTGGCATCATTCTTGGTGAAGGAAGGATACTGCTCAGGGTTAGGGTCATACCTGCCTGGGCTACATAATCAGAGAGCTCCTCTATGTCTCTTTTCATGTAGTCCAGGGAGGTACGTCTCAGGTCGTTCACACCAGCATGGACAATGACTGTGTCATATTTGTACTTGCCGTGGAGTGACCCGAGTGCTTGTGTTATGTGGCGGATTCTAGCGCCCGATAGGCAGCTTACTGTGACCCTCTCCTTGTTCAGCCTGGTGAGTGGGACGTCAGTGTGTCTGACTATGGAGTCACCTATGACAAATATGTTTGGTGTTGTATTTGGCCTTAAGAGCTGTGACTGCTTTGCACACTGCTTTTGTGGTTTATGTGTTGCTTGTGGGGTGTCTTGAGGTAGCAGCTGTTTGGGTGTCTGCTCTGGAGGCCTCTGCTGTTTAGGTAAATTTTTACTCAGAGCCTCCGAGTATGTCTTTGTGTGTTTATGTGTTTGATTCAGTGGAGTGGTAGCATTATGTGAGGCTGGTTTTGTGGTGTGTGTAGTTGCCTTCTCCTCCTGTCTGGTCTTGCCAGTCCTGAGTTGAGAGAGCTCAGCCTCCAGTTTGGCTAAATAGCTGCATCTCTCGCAAGTATTTGTGTTATGTGGGAGGAGGAGAGGGTTGTCTGTGTACATGAGGCAGTTATAACATTGCCTCAAGATTCCCAGATTCACAAGCTGGACCGGAGAGGAGATTGACAACTGACCTTTGGACATGCTAGAATAATATTGGGAAATCCTTAATTGAAAACAAGGGCCAGTGGGGAGTGAGGGTGTAGTGCTTTTAATTTTTAGTGCTGACATATAATTGCTTTAGTGATCAAGTGCCAGGTAACTTGAGTGCAATGTGTTACAAGTAACTAAATGCAAAAACGACAAACAGTAACTTTCTTTCAAGCGAAACAAGGAAATAAGTACAGTAAGCAATGCAGATATCACTAGTGATCCACAGAAGCGCTGAGAAGTTGCGTATTAGGTGGAATTAGCTTCCAGGGAAATAACAAGCAAACAAACAACAAGCATATAAACAAAGCTAGATTCAGCAGGCCTGGATCTAGTCTATGCTAGAGCAAACAAGGTGTACCAATTTCAGCAGAAAATCTGTACAAAGACCACAGTACTGGGGGGACAAAGGACCCAAAATAGGGACACTTTTTAAATATTGCTCTTACAAGCTTAGAAAGTTGTTAAAATAACAGGTTTTGCATTGGATTGAATTTTCTGAAGGATATTAAGTCTGAAAATTAAATGTTTGTCATAATTTTCTGACTTCAGTCTGACCAAAAATATAACTCAACAAACTGGACATTTTGTGAAAATCTAGACAGTTGAGAGCTAGGTATGAAATTAAGATGCTTGCTTTTTGGAAGGAAACTTACAGCAAATCTGGATAAGATTTTAAAGAGCAAAGATATCACATTGTCAGCAAAGGTCAGTATAATCAAATCTATGATTTTTCCAGCAGTGACATATGGCTGTGTGAGCTGGACTACAAATGAAGTTGTGTGATGGAAACTTTACAAAATGACATGACTGCATGAAGACTGAATTAGTCAATAGTTTAAATAGGTTTATCATTAACACCAAGAAATGCATAATTTCCTTTGGTCTGATATCACTACTGGTTACCATATAGATGACATTCCACATAAATGTAACACAATCATCTGAGTCTTGGGTACAAATGGATGACAAACTCTCCCTTGACCACTCTTTGTTGGTTAGAAAATCCTTCTGCTTTGCACAGCTTATTCCTCTTAGTATCTCCTCAAGGTCCAAAGAAGTTGTAGTTCCACTCTGTTCATACCTTAGTAGTACCTCACAAGGCACCTAAACCAGCTTGAGAGGCCTCAGTGTTTCCTCACCAAAAGATCTCAGTTGTCAGTACCCTTAGTTATTCTGAAAGCTCTGTTGTTCTAGTCAGTGTCATACAGACTCCTGTGGAGAGATCTCTGCTTAGCTTTTCACGTATAACCCAGTATCACCTAAACAGAAAAAGGTGGAAAGCAAACTCCCATTCTAGAGACCTAAATCCAGAATATTACATCAGTAAGACCAGATGGTGTGACATATACATGACCCTATGTACATCTCACTTCTGCAACAGCCTGCCCTTACCTATCAAGCAGAGTACTTCCCTAGCAACCTTTAAAACCAGTCTGGGTGACTGGATGGATGATCACAAATTTTCAACAGGAATATGTGGGGAAAAGTCCACTTAATGGGGTACTGATAGTTTCCCACCATACTGAGTCATGTGGCTGACTTTCTTGATAGTTTCTTTTGGTTGTAAGCTTTGTAACAACCTATGAACCTATAAGGAGGATAACATAGACCATATATTCTGCGGTTTTGCCTAGCTACTGGTAAGGTGAAGCCTTCCATGAACAATAGCTCATTTCCCATCCCATCATAATAATTGATCTGTGTCAGTTTCATACGTTCTTGAAATCTTCCTGTTTTCATCCCCACGACCTCTTCGGAAAAATATTTCAATTCTGTTATCCTTTTTTTATAGAAAAGTTTGTTTCTCTCCTGAGTCACCTAATTTGTGTTGTCATGCTGTACCCTCTTATTCCTGTACACTTCTTTTCTTAAATACAGTAACCACTTATATTTTGTGGAGTCCCTTGATGCACAGATATAGCTACTGCCTTGTTTTTTTCAGGAGTATACGCACAGAGTCTTTCTAATTTAATATTTATGGCTTTTGGCAAAGGTTGCATACTTTGTTACCCACCTCTCAACTGCATCTGTTTTGCTTCTGTCCTTGCAAAAGTGAAGTCTTCAGAAGTTCACAGATTGCTCTAAGTGAAATCTTACCAACTATAAATGAAAGCAAGAAAGCAGCTTATCAGATTTTGTGATTATGTCCCTTTCTCTGCATCCCACTGTTTCACTGGCCTTCCTTGACATTTTTTCGTATTGCTTGCCTGCTTTTACATCATCTAGCATTACTACTACTTCCATGTTTACCATTTGTTTACTTATTTACTTTCAGATGAATTCTTCATTTCTGTGTTAGCTGATTTTAAGGTACATTGTTCTGCAGTTTTGCATTCTGCTGAAGTTACCATATTTTTGAAATTGTTTTCCATTTACCAGATAAATTCTAAAGGGAAGGCATACTGTCATTGAGATTACATTTTTAATAATATACCTTTAATACATAAAGATATTTTATTGCTTAATATAATTTACCATTTACTATAGAGAAAGGAAAAAGGATATCCATGTTTAGTACAATTTTGAAAAAGAAGTTCCTGTATTGTTATATCACAGAAACATGTAGATTTTCCAACATTTTAATATATATTTAGTTATCTTGTTGCATGTAACACTTAAACAAATAGTTCCAATTTATTGAAACAATTTTCTTTATCAAGACAGATTGTGCATTTTTTATTATTACTTTGTCTGTAATGCACATGATTTTTAAATATAGTCTTGTGTTCGTATTTTTAAATAAAACCTGTTTAAGCATAATGGAGAAAACTGGTTATATGGGGCATTTATACTATCACTTGTTTTGGTCATTAAAATGTTCTAACCTATATTAATAACAAAAAATGGCTTGTATGATTTACATAATTTTTTATCTTTATAAGGTTTGGCATAATTGAAGGTCTGTATTTCCATGATGGAAATCTCTTTTTTTCCTAGAACTAAATTATATATTTCATGGAATAACTTAATCCCATCTAACAGAAAAAAATTAGGAAATACCCAGGAGTGCAGCAACCCTTCCCCACAATGCTGCAGTACAGTATCAACAATCCAGTCACCTGGAGTGGGACTAGAACTCATAGCCTTCTTCCAGTACAAAAGGCAACCGTGCTATCTGTTAGCTGCTGCACGACTCACTCTGCTATACATTATTTTTACTACTTTAATGATTATTGTAAAAATGGCTCTAGATCATTTGAACATATGGATTAATGTCACCAAAAATGGGTATACGTATTTATTGGTAGTAGGATGAGGATCTGTCCTATGGCAGAAATTCACACTAATGGTAGGAGAAGTCTATGTACATCTATTGACCAGTGAATACCTGCCACAAAGTCCACCAGTTCTGAGTCGGTAAGCTACTTGCTGGATAATGTCCAATTGTCCTGCATGGATTACCTGTGATATTGAAAGTAAAATTAATCAACCTGACAAACATGATTGTTACACTGAATATAGGTACACAGATGAAGCTTGGAACTAGATAACATGATGGTAAGGAGTGTGATGACCCTGCACTGGACCAGTAATCAAGGAACCTCAATCCTCACCACTGGAAACAGTGGGGGACATTCACTGAGAGGATGACAAGTACACACACAGTATTTCCAGATGCCGCTCTCTGCATCAAGTGCAGTTTCCTTTAAGGACACAAAGAGACCACAGTCAGTCCGGGGCTGGTTCCTGTATCTTTCTCCAGATCCCCAGTAAGACACCCCACTGGCACAGCTATAGAGTTGAGTCCTTAGCCATGGTTCCAAGCCAAGTCCTCCAACTCTCTGTCCAACCAGTGCTTCGTGTCCCTGCAAATTAGCTGACACACACACACACACACACACACACACACACACACACACACACACACACACACACACACACCTAGGAAAGGCCAGCATAGGTTTACTAGCTATGTTCCCTTTTGCCCAGATTATAAGGTAGTTTTCAATGCAACGGAGCCCTTCTGCCAGCTACCTTAAGGCCCTTAACAAAGGGTGTCCAATCTTACTGTGTAATATTAATATTAACACAAATCGTAGTTTGACCAAGAGGAAGGCTATTAGGAGTGGCACACACAGTGCCACCAAATAAATATGCAAGTACTCTCAAAACTTAAATATCTCTATAAAAATTAGCCACAATGAATGGTTTAAATATATTTAATAATAAATAATAAAAGAACAAGACAATACTAAATATATATTCACAGGGACATCAGGGTTCAAACTCACGGGGAATGTTTAAAATAACATTGCAGTACAGGTTCACACAAATAAAGAAAAAATCTAAACTAAGCTTTACCATATTCCTAACTGTATGTAAGAGAATTATTACTCCCTAGTAAGCTAGTATTAGAGCAAGGCAGATGTTGTGGTGAATGGTTGTTGTCAGGTCCAAGAGTGAATACAGAATGCTCTGTCTCACTAAGAGACTTCTCAAATTAATATCTAAATATTACTGCTGGGATAGCTTGCAGAATGGCATAATTTCTAATCATCTGACTTCTAGTTCCCAGGCCAAACCCCCCATCACTAGAAGCTGGCAGCATTTAGCATCTACCTGTACAAATATGGAGACAAGGGCTTTTCCTCAGATCTTTGGCAGATGCTGAAAGTCACAAAACAGTTGTATTCTTTCATGATTTAAAAGTAGCATTTAGTTCACTCCAAGGACAATACGAAAAGCTTCCTAGCACAGACTCTGTATTCAGCTTTTAACTGCATACTAAAAGTTGAAAAGAGACCACAGCTCTGTCTCTTGTGAGTCAGACAGGAAGGTTATGTTGTGTTCTTAAACACCACTGTCTTTCTAGTTGCCTGCCCCTTATGTTACTTTGACCATATATTTCATTTCCTCTCTGCTTTTACTGGCTGGTGTGAGTAAGCACAAAATTATCATTTTGTGAAATCACTCCCCTTCAACTATTTAAATTTATTGGCCATCCTACTGTATTCCATAGCACCAGAATACAAAGTGACCATCTCCTTTCAATGTATTTTGCTGTTTTAAAAATAGTGACTCTCCACTAAAACTTAACTTTTAGACAGGTTAAACTTAAGTTACCTACTTTGACATCTAACTCCTCTAGTGCACACTGCAGTGTTTAAGATAAACCATTTTTCCTCTTACCTTTAAGCATCTACCACCAGTTATTGTAGAGCCCACATTCTGCCTCTCAGTAGTCATCTTGGGATCAGTGCTTCTGTTTTCTCCTGGTGAGAGAAGGAGTGCAGTTACATTATTTCCTGGAGACTTCTGATCACCAGAAAGCGTAATAACTGCTTGAGAGGTGACAGCTTAGAATCTGTGCTTATATTCTGATCCTGGTGAGAGTAGGAGCAGAGTGCATTGATTCCTGACTCTTTCTGGTTGGAGAGTGAATGTCTGTGCTTAACATACCTGCTTGGTCTGGTTGCTATTTGAGGCATCTACCAGAAAAAGGCTAGAAGCCTGCAGACCCTTGCATCATCTGGGACAAGACTGTGAATCACCAAGCAGGCCACGGCCTGCTTCTCTTCTTGGGATTGGTGCTAAAACTGTTTTTTTTTTTTTTCAGTTTCAGCACTCAAAACTGTTTCCTTGTGCTCAGCACTTACTCAGAACTCATTGTAAGCACTAAAAAAACTACAAATTACTACAACACTCGACTTTCCTCACTTGTCAAGAGAAAAAAAGGTCTTAGTACTTAAATTAATAAGCACCTATCCAGGCATGTCCATGGGTCAGCTCCCGGTATTTTCTCCTGTCCACATGATGAATCTGGGCATCTTGGGGCAATGTAGCAATTGCTTCATGTACACTGACAACCCTCTCCTCCTACCACCTAACACTACAACCTGTGAGAGTTGCACTTGTATAGCCAAACTGGAAGCCATGCTCTCTCCAGCCAAGACTGGACTAGACAGTCAAGAGGAGAAGGTTAACACCTGCACCACACCACACTCTACACATAGTCCTTCAAAACCCACACTACTAAAACCCACACATAGAAACACAAAGCACACACCCACATTCACGGTGGCTCTCAATAAAAATCTGCCCAAGCAACAGAGACCTCCCAAGCTGAAATGCAGACAACCACCACCTCCCAACACTACCCAAATGACACATAGCCCACAAAATCAGTGTGCCACTCAATCTCAGCCCATAAGGCAAAACAGCGTACCCAACACACTAGTCATAGGTGACTCTATAGTCAGGCACACTGATGTCCCACTCACCAGGATAAACAAGGAGAAAGTTACTGTCAGCTGCCTGGCAGGTGCCAGGATCTGCCACATAATGCATGCACTCAGGTCACTCTACAACAAGTACAAATATGACTCTGTCATTGTCCATGTTGGTGTGAATGACCTGAGACATACCTCCCTGGACTACATGAAAAGAAACATGGAGGAGCTCTCGGATCTTGTAGCCCAAGCAGGTATGACCCTAGCCCTGAGTAGCATCCTGAAATCACCCAGAATGATACCACAGTACAAGGACAAAATGATTGACTTTAACACTTGGCTAAGCTTCTGGTGTCATTCTAAGGGGATCCAGTATCTGTCTGCCTGGGACGACATGGTCGACAGACCACGATGCTTTTCCAGAGATGGCCTGCACCTATCACCCCTGGGATTCTGGATACTGGCTAAGGCTCTTGCCACCCCTATAGTACCTTTTTATGCAAGGTTCAAATGCTAAATTCACCACCGTAACAGGTACAAGCAAGCAAACTCTGAGAGTAATGCTACTCAATGCTAGAAGTCCAAACCTCAAAATGTACTCAGTAGAGGCATTCCTTAAAATGGAGAACATCGACATCTGTGCAGTGACAGAGACCTGGTTCAAGGCTCCAGAGAGCATCCCTGCATTACCAGGCTATAATTCATACCATACCTTTTGACCACCTAACCTGGACTGAAACACTAAAGGCGGAGGTGTGTTCATATTCATTAAGGATATCCACACCTCCAGGCTAGTTGCTCAACAGAATGCATCCAAAATTATCCAAGTGCAACTAACACTGGACAAGACTGCAATCCAGGTTGTAGCTTGTTACAGATCCCCCACCATGCCCCAGGATTCCCACTTTTCATTTCTTAAGATACTGGAAAATATTAAGGTACAACCCAATACCTTAATTATGGGCGATTTCATCTACCCAACATCAACTGGGAAAACTAGTCATGTACCAACTCATTCACTCAATGTTTTCTGGAATTCATAAATTCCAATGCCTTGGATCAGCTTGTCCAAACCTCCACCAGGGGCAGCAATATCCTGGACCTGGTCATTACCAATATGGGTTACTGGTGTTCCATGCCAGAGGTCAACTCCTCGCTGGTCAGATTTGACCACCAGTTAATCACCCTAGACATCCATATCCCAGCCCCCATTAAGGAAATCACCATCAAAAACTACTCCAAAGCCAACTTCATGCTTTTTAAGACAGAAGTGGCAAACTTCACGACACCCATGCAGATGGAAAACAGAGGTACAACTGCTGAATCTTACACAAATGCACTGCATAAGCACATACACGAGTGCATGGATCGTGTCATCCCCAGCAGAACCAAGACGCTGTCCTCCAAAAAAAGAAAGCCAATCTGGTGGTCCACTGCCATAAACAGACTCTACAACAGAAGGAAGAAGCTGTTGCAAAAAAGAGTAAAATCCCAAGATTGGAGGAACTCCCTGGTCAGCCTCAGCAAGAAGCTGAGATCCCTCATAAAATCCTCCAAAGCCAGTTATGAAAATAAAATCACCACTGATTCCAAAGACAATCACAAAGCATTCTACAGCTATATCAAGAATCTCAATAGCAGCACTCAGATCTGCTCTGAGCTACAGCACAATAGCACTAAATATACAGAACCAACCGATATTGCCAACATTCTGGCAGACAGGTTCAGTGCTAACTTTACCCCCATCTCTCCCTCCAAAGGGCTCATCTTAATACCAGAAGAATGCAAAGCCCCTGTAATCACGGATGAACAAGTAAAGACCACACTCTCCAAAGCCAAGAACACAGCATCCATATGACCAGACAACATCCCAGGCTGCATAATGCATGAACTGCAGAACGAACTGGCACCCCACCTAAGTACCATGTTCAGTCATAGCCTCACCTCAGGCTATGTGCCTACTGAATGGCGCACAGTGACAGTTATCCCACTACACAAAGGGGATGCCACCACAGACCCTGGAAACTACAGCCCCATTAGCCTGATGAGCCTGGTCTGCAAGGCCATGGAATGTATTATCTTGGAGCTTATAAACAAAGACATAGGCAACCTCCAAACCCTGGACCCCACTCAGTTTGGGTTTATAAAAGGTAGATCATGTCTATTAAACCTGATTGACTTCTTTGAAGCAGTCACTAGAGCCGTATATGGGGGCAAGGTAGTGCATACAGCCTATCTTGACCTCACCAAGGCTTTTGATACCATCCCCCACTCTGGAATTATAGATAAACTCACTAAACTGGGCATAAATCCTATGTCACAAAATGGGTGGCCAACTGGCTTACTGACAGAACCCACACAGTAAAAGTAGCCGACTCCAAGTCCGACTTCAGACCAGTGACGAGTGAAGTACCACAAGGTTCGGTCCTGGGTCCTCTCCTGTTCTACATCTACTTCTCTGAAGTGCAGGCCAACACAGAAGGTCTTTGGCTAACAAAGTTCTAAGATGACTACAAACTGGGAGCCATAACAGAATCACCTAATGATGTAGACATTCTACAAATGGGCCTCACAGAGACAGATGCTTGGTGTCAAAGTCATGGCCTCAAGCTCAATTCCAAGAAGTGCATTGCCATCCCCTTTGGGAAAAACTCGGTACCCATGAACTACCACATAGGCGGTAGCTCACTAAACACTGAAAGTGTGATAAGAGACCTCAGGACACAGGTGGACAATAGTCTCTCCTTTGATAACCACATCACCACAGTAGTCAGGAAATCCTTCTACATGGCACACCTCATCACAAAAGGGTTTCCTCTAGAAAAAAGGGGTCTATGTCAATTATTCAAATGCTTAAAATGTCGAACGTCATATGGTCGAGACCATATGTTCGACATTTCAAGTGTTCGAAGGTTGACTTTTAACAGTGCCGTATGGTGCAGAATGGAAGAATTTCCCTTTTCTGCACTGAAATGCGGTCTTGGAGTTGGTATATTTAAGTAGGGGTGTGTGTGGGTGGTGCAGGAGGGCTTGCCCCCCGGCTCACACTGATAGTGTATGTTTTTCTTTTTTTTTTTTTTTTTTTTTTTTTTTTATTAGATGTTCGAACTTCTAAATATCGACCATATGGTCTCGACCATATGGTATTCAACATTTTGGAAGTCCAAATATTTAACATAGACCTGAAAAAAGGAGGTCATTGTTCCTCACTACTCATCTGTCATCAGACCCATTATAGAGTACAATGCCCTATTTGGCATGTATCTCACAAGACACCTACAACAATTGGAAAGGTCATAGAAATATCTCACTAAGAGGATTACGTTCCTCTAACAGATGCCATATGCAAATCATCTCAAAAAACTCCAGCTGTACTCCGTTGCGTATCGCCTACTCAGAGGCATCTCTGCCTAACATACAAAGCTATGCCAAACCCAGAGCTGTTGGACATGCTACACTTAAGGAAATCCCAATCTCTCCAAACCACACACTCCAGGGACCTAAACCTTGTTACCACAATAAACAGAACATGCTGGAGGGATAGATTCCTGTCCCAGAGACTTCCCATACTCTGGAACAAACTGCCCATTCATATCAAGCAAAGCTCCCCGTTGGCCCTCTTGAAGAAAAATCTTGACGACTGGATGGGAAATAGAAAATTCACCCTAGGGGTCACTTCTGTGGCACTGCTTGACAGGGGCACAGTAAAATAATTTGCTTGGGTGGCGAAAGCCAGGGGACCTTTTTGGCTAGGCTTATATAGGCCCCAGGGCCGATACCCTAGTACCTACCTATGAACCTATGTAGCTGCATTGAAAACTTCAGAGGTAGCTTCTTTATTGCATCCTATAAAGTAATTTAATTTCAGATTTTTTTTAAAGTTTACTAGGCTGAGGCTAACCTCCTGTATCCCAGTTTCCACTGTTAAAGTATATACATTTAAGCAGTTACAGTAGTGCATGTACATTTATGTTATCTTCCAGTAGGGCACACTGTGTCTACATTTTAAACACAGTACTTTTACAAATACCTTTTCAACACAAACATCTGTACAGTTTGATGTACACATGACATACATTTCTAATACATTTGTAACACAAGCATCTTGTATAAATCATTTCAATATTCACCAGTGACATAATTATTTACATAATTCCAGCTAGCTGTGCTGGCAGTATCTCCTTTCATCATAAGGAGACTAGCATACATTTTGTATATTCATGAGATAGTCTAGAAGGGCAGTGCAGCAAAGCCACTTGGCTTAGGATCCAGACTAGAAACTGTGTGAGAATGTTATGAGGGCGAGTCTATTGAAGACAGTGAGGGATGTCATCAGAATTAGAGGGTTTGCATGGATGGGTCAGTCGAAATAAAGAAGGAGAAGCCATTCTGGACTTCTTTCTGGAATATGGTTTGATGGTAACCGGCACATGGCTCAGCAAGAGAGACACTTACAAGATCACATACAAGAATGGTCAACATGTAACTCAGATAGACTTCCTTCGATTAAGGAAAGGTTACAGGGGTAGAATCAGATATTACAATGTCATCCCTAGTGAAATAGTTGACCAAGTGCTTAAATGCTGGTAGCCACAGTAAGCTGCAAATAGTGGTCAGTGAAGGCCCTAAGGTCAACAGAGACTAGGTTGTAGACCTTGAAGTTTACTAGAGTAAAAGCACAAGAGTTCAAGGAAGCACTCATGGCTCTAGCACCTCAGGAACAAGAGGAAATAGGTAGACTTGATGAATAATGGCAGCATCTCAAAACAGTATGAATAAAGATTATAGAACAGGTATGCATTTGAGTCAGGTATGGAATAATAAAATATGAAATAGGGTAGTATCAACTACCTGGATGTGACCATTTCTAAAAATAGGATTAACAAAACCTTTCTTTCAAAAATACATAGAAAAGAAACCTTCTCCAACAGTTATTTGGACTTCCATAGTTGTCATCCCCCACACATCAAGAGAAACATTTTTAAAGGACAGCTCGTGAGAGCTGCAAGAATGTGTTCTAATAGAGAGGCTTTCTTAAATGAAGTTGAAGGCATTACTGACATGTTCAAAGCCAGGAGTTACCCTAATAACATTTTGGAAATGACCATCAAGGTAATGGTTGAAGGGTGGGGGACTAAATACAAATCACTGCTTTACAGTGGTGAGACAATTTCCAACAATAAACAAACAGGAGGAGATGGACATAACACCAGCATGGTCATTCCATATGGAGATGGGGAGAGAATCCTTAAGGATATTATTAGGAGAAATTGGAACATTTTTTGGGGTAATTTGGACATTTTTAACATCATAGGACAAGAACCAAGGTTTGTATACAAAACAGGCAGATACATAAAATATCTTATGGAACATGTAACTGTACCAAGACCAACGTTAGTTAAGGGTACAACCAAGTGTGGTCACTGCAACCAATGCCCCTACATCCTTGACAGTGACGTGGTATATTTAAAAGGAAGAAGGCAGGGGGTTAGTTTACAAAGAGGCAATTGCAATACAAAAGGTATTATTTGCATTTCCACCTGTCAGAAGTAATAATTTTTACGTAGGTAAGACAGAGGAAATTTAGATCCAGAATATATGAATATTTGTATGCTATTGTCAAAGGTAACACCAAGAATGCTTTATATAGACACACACTCGTGAAGGAGAAACAAAATTCAAATTTGGAATTTTGGAAGTGATTCCACACAGTACAAGGGGCGGTTGGTGGGAACTCCAAATTGATTTAAGAGAATTTTATTGGATTACAAGACTTCATGCAGTTGTTGAACCAGGACTTAATGACTATGTATCCTTGTTACCTATGTTAAAAAGGAAATCCCTTGATTTTTAACAATCAAATATATATTTATATATATATATATATATATCTTATATTTATAATATATTTTTTATGGTCTATTGTTTTAAACACACCATTTATTATGTTCTTCCCAAGTTTCAGGATTGTGCACTTTACACATATTGCTTTATTAAGTGTTTAGAAGTAGGAATTTTAACAGTGTTAGTGTGTTTTCATTGTGTATAAAGGCT